>NW_027453858.1:0-37500 GCF_040206685.1 Ascaphus truei | reverse complement strand
CGCAGCCCAAACCACAAACCTGAATCTCATCCTGGGAGTACCCCTACAGTCCCACCCTCTCCCAACACTGTCCACAATTTTCAATTTGGCCCAGTATTCGAAGAGGAGATTACACAAGCGCTTCTCAAATTAAAACTAAGCAGCCAATGTGGACCTGCCTTACTACAATCTAGGTTCCTACGACTTGGTGCCCCAGCCATTGCCAAACCAATTGCTTCCATAGTCAACTCTATCCTGTCTGCAGGCCATATCCCTAAGACCTGGAAAACTGCCAGAGTTGTCCCAATCTTCAAAAGTGGGGACAAAAACACTGTCTCAAACTACAGGCCAATCTCACTTCTCCCAATACAATCCAAAGTCATGGAAAAATGTGTCCACTCCCAATTAAGCGATTTCTATACCAAGACAAACTTCCCTAGCCAATTCCAATCTGGGTTTCGCCCCAAACACCCCACCGTAACTACCCAGCTAAAAGTTTGCAATGAGATCCAGTGTGGAATGGAACGGGGACAACTCACTGGTGCAGTATTCCTAGATTTGCAAAGGCTTTTGACACAGTTGATCATGCTATCCTGCTTAACAAACTCCAGAGCTCTGGAATAGGGAAGCATGCTTTCAACTGGTTTCAGTCCTACCTATCAGGAAGATCCCAACATGTGTCCATCTCAGGCTCTAACTCCAACCCCCTGGATATCACCTGTGGTGTCCCGCAAGGCTCTGTTCTGGGGCCCCTACTCTTCTCAGTGTTCATTAATGATCTTCCCACAGCTTGTAAGGAAGCCTCATTACACATGTATGCAGCGTGTACACTGTGGGTCCCTGCGAGTGTGTAACTAGAAGTGTGCAGCAGTGATAACTACAGTAGAAGTGTGCAGCAGTGATGTGATATTATATTATTACACTCACCGTCTCTCCGTTCAGACCCCCTGACCCGTGCGGCCTGGGCAGCTGTGATATTATTAGTAGTATTATTATTAGTATGATTATTATTAGTATTATTACACTCACCGTCTCTCCTTTCTGACCCACTGACCCGTGTGGTCCGGGCAGACCACGGTCTCCCTTCTCTCCCTGCTCTCCCGTGGGTCCGATCAGACCGATGAGTCCGGGGTGACCCTGTGGGGAAACAGAGAGGGGACGTCACCAGGGGGAACGCGGCTGTCTCCTCCTCGTCCCCGGCATTTATCATGTGTGTTACATGGTAACACACGCTACTGACATGGTATGTATGCGGAGTCTGCAGGTGTGTGATCATGCTAAGTGAGGATGCTGTGTGTGCGAGTGTACGGTGTGTATACGTGTGTCTGTATTTGTGTATGTGTGTCGGTGTGTGTGTGTACGTGGAGGTACAGTGTGTACCAAGTGACCCCCAGACTCACACACTGTACCCCCACTTCTACGTGACCCCCTGGATTTACACATGGCTGACAAGCGGGAATCCCTAGCTGAATGTGTGTGTGTGTCAGCGCTGGATTTACACATGGCTGACCAGCGGGAATCCCTAGCTGAATGTGTGTGTGTGTGTCAGCGCTGGATTTACACATGGCTGACCAGCGGGAATCCCTAGCTGAATGTGTGTGTCTGTGTCAGTGCTGGATTTACACATGGCTGACCAGCGGGAATCCCTAGCTGAATGTGTGTGTGTCTGTGTCAGCGCTGGATTTACACATGGCTGACCAGCGGGAATCCCTAGCTGAATGTGTGTGTCTGTGTCAGCGCTGGATTTACACATGGCTGACCAGCAGGAATCCCTAGCTGAATGTGTGTGTCTGTGTCAGCGCTGGATTTACACATGGCTGACCAGCGGGAATCCCTAGCTGAATGTGTGTGTGTCTGTGTCAGCGTTGGATTTACACATGGCTGACCAGCGGGAATCCCTAGCTGAATGTGTGTGTGTGTCTGTGTCAGCGCTGGATTTACACATGGCTGACCAGCGGGAATCCCTAGCTGAATGTGTGTGTCTGTGTCAGCGCTGGATTTACACATGGCTGACCAGCGGGAATCACTAGCTGAATGTGTGTGTCTGTGTAAGCGCTGGATTTACACATGGCTGACCAGCAGGAATCCCTAGCTGAATGTGTGTGTCTGTGTCAGCGCTGGATTTACACATGGCTGACCAGCAGGAATCCCTAGCTGAATGTGTGTGTCTGTGTCAGCGCTGGATTTACACATGGCTGACCAGCGGGAATCCCTAGCTGAATGTGTGTGTCTGTGTCAGCGCTGGATTTACACATGGCTGACCAGCGGGAATCCCTAGCTGAATGTGTGTGCGTGTCTGTGTCAGTGCTGGAGTTACACATGGCTGACCAGCGGGAATCCCTAGCTGAATGTGTGTGTGTCTGTGTCAGCGCTGGATTTACACATGGCTGACCAGCGGGAATCCCTAGCTGAATGTGTGTGTCTGTGTCAGCGCTGGATTTACACATGGCTGACCAGCGGGAATCCCTAGCTGAATGTATGTGTGTCTGTGTCAGCGCTGGATTTACACATGGCTGACCAGTGGGAATCCCTAGCTGAATGTGTGTGTCTGTGTCAGCGTTGGATTTACACATGGCTGACCAGCGGGAATCCCTAGCTGAATGTGTGTGTCTGTGTCAGTGCTGGATTTACACATGGCTTACCAGCGGGAATCCCTAGCTGAATGTGTGTGTCTGTGTCAGCGTTGGATTTACACATGGCTGACCAGCGGGAATCCCTAGCTGAATGTGTGTGTCTGTGTCAGTGCTGGATTTACACATGGCTGACCAGCGGGAATCCCTAGCTGAATGTGTGTGTGTGTGTGTCAGCGCTGGATTTACACATGGCTGACCAGCGGGAATCCCTAGCTGAATGTGTGTGTGTCTGTGTCAGCGCTGGATTTACACATGGCTGACCAGTGGGAATCCCTAGCTGAATGTGTGTGTCTGTGTCAGCGTTGGATTTACACATGGCTGACCAGCGGGAATCCCTAGCTGAATGTGTGTGTCTGTGTCAGCGCTGGATTTACACATGGCTGACCAGCAGGAATCCCTAGCTGAATGTGCGTGTCTGTGTCAGCGCTGGATTTACACATGGCTGACCAGCGGGAATCCCTAGCTGAATGTGTGTGTCTGTGTCAGCGCTGGATTTACACATGGCTGACCAGCAGGAATCCCTAGCTGAATGTGTGTGTCTGTGTCAGCGTTGGATTTACACATGGCTGACCAGCGGGAATCCCTAGCTGAATGTGTGTGTCTGTGTCAGTGCTGGATTTACACATGGCTGACCAGCGGGAATCCCTAGCTGAATGTGTGTGTGTGTGTGTCAGCGCTGGATTTACACATGGCTGACCAGCAGGAATCCCTAGCTGAATGTGTGTGTCTGTGTCAGCGTTGGATTTACACATGGCTGACCAGCGGGAATCCCTAGCTGAATGTGTGTGTCTGTGTCAGCGCTGGATTTACACATGGCTGACCAGCGGGAATCCCTAGCGGAATGTGTGTGTCTGTGTCAGCGCTGGATTTACACATGGCTGACCAGCGGGAATCCCTAGCTGAATGTGTGTGTGTGTGTCTGTGTCAGCGCTGGATTTACACATGGCTGACCAGCGGGAATCCCTAGCTGAATGTGTGTGTCTGTGTCAGCGCTGGATTTACACATGGCTGACCAGCGGGAATCCCTAGCTGAATGTGTGTGCGTGTCTGTGTCAGCGCTGGATTTACACATGGCTGACCAGCGGGAATCCCTAGCTGAATGTGTGTGTCTGTGTCAGCGCTGGATTTACACATGGCTGACCAGCGGGAATCCCTAGCTGAATGTGTGTGTCTGTGTCAGCGCTGGATTTACACATGGCTGACCAGCGGGAATCCCTAGCGGAATGTGTGTGTCTGTGTCAGCGCTGGATTTACACATGGCTGACCAGCGGGAATCCCTAGCTGAATGTGTGTGTGTGTGTCTGTGTCAGCGCTGGATTTACACATGGCTGACCAGCGGGAATCCCTAGCTGAATGTGTGTGTCTGTGTCAGCGCTGGATTTACACATGGCTGACCAGCGGGAATCCCTAGCTGAATGTGTGTGCGTGTCTGTGTCAGCGCTGGATTTACACATGGCTGACCAGCGGGAATCCCTAGCTGAATGTGTGTGTCTGTGTCAGCGCTGGATTTACACATGGCTGACCAGCGGGAATCCCTAGCTGAATGTATGTGTGTGTGTGTGTCAGCGCTGGATTTACACATGGCTGACCAGCGGGAATCCCTAGCTGAATGTGTGTGTCTGTGTCAGCACTGGATTTACACATCGCTGACCAGCGGGAATCCCTAGCTGAATGTGTGTGTCTGTGTCAGCGCTGGATTTACACATGGCTGACCAGCAGGAATCCCTAGCTGAATGTGTGTGTCTGTGTCAGCGCTGGATTTACACATGGCTGACCAGCGGGAATCCCTAGCTGAATGTGTGTGTGTGTCAGCGCTGGATTTACACATGGCTGACCAGCGGGAATCCCTAGCTGAATGTGTGTGTGTGTGTCAGCGCTGGATTTACACATGGCTGACCAGCGGGAATCCCTAGCTGAATGTGTGTGTCTGTGTCAGCGCTGGATTTACACATGGCTGACCAGCAGGAATCCCTAGCTGAATGTGTGTGTCTGTGTCAGCGCTGGATTTACACATGGCTGACCAGCGGGAATCCCTAGCTGAATGTGCGTGTCTGTGTCAGCGCTGGATTTACACATGGCTGACCAGCGGGAATCCCTAGCTGAATGTGCGTGTCTGTGTCAGCGCTGGATTTACACATGGCTGACCAGCAGGAATCCCTAGCTGAATGTGCGTGTCTGTGTCAGCGCTGGATTTACACATGGCTGACCAGCGGGAATCCCTAGCTGAATGTGTGTGTGTGTGTGTCAGCGCTGGATTTACACATGGCTGACCAGCGGGAATCCCTAGCTGAATGTGTGTGTGTCTGTGTCAGCGCTGGATTTACACATGGCTGACCAGCGGGAATCCCTAGCTGAATGTGTGTGTCTGTGTCAGCGTTGGATTTACACATGGCTGACCAGCGGGAATCCCTAGCTGAATGTGTGTGTCTGTGTCAGCGCTGGATTTACACATGGCTGACCAGCGGGAATCCCTAGCTGAATGTGTGTGCGTGTCTGTGTCAGCGCTGGATTTACACATGGCTGACCAGCGGGAATCCCTAGCTGAATGTGTGTGTGTGTGTCAGCGCTGGATTTACACATGGCTGACCAGCGGGAATCCCTAGCTGAATGTGTGTGTGTGTGTCTGTGTCAGCGCTGGATTTACACATGGCTGACCAGCGGGAATCCCTAGCTGAATGTGTGTGTGTCTGTGTCAGCGCTGGATTTACACATGGCTGACCAGCGGGAATCCCTAGCTGAATGTATGTGTGTGTGTAAGCGCTGGATTTACACATGGCTGACCAGCGGGAATCCCTAGCTGAATGTGTGTGTCTGTGTCAGCGTTGGATTTACACATGGCTGACCAGCGGGAATCCCTAGCTGAATGTGTGTGTCTGTGTCAGCGCTGGATTTACACATGGCTGACCAGCGGGAATCCCTAGCTGAATGTGTGTGCGTGTCTGTGTCAGCGCTGGATTTACACATGGCTGACCAGCGGGAATCCCTAGCTGAATGTGTGTGTGTGTGTCAGCGCTGGATTTACACATGGCTGACCAGCGGGAATCCCTAGCTGAATGTGTGTGTGTGTGTCTGTGTCAGCGCTGGATTTACACATGGCTGACCAGCGGGAATCCCTAGCTGAATGTGTGTGTGTCTGTGTCAGCGCTGGATTTACACATGGCTGACCAGCGGGAATCCCTAGCTGAATGTATGTGTGTGTGTAAGCGCTGGATTTACACATGGCTGACCAGCGGGAATCCCTAGCTGAATGTATGTGTGTGTCTGTGTCAGCGTTGGATTTACACATGGCTGACCAGCGGGAATCCCTAGCTGAATGTGTGTGTGTGTCTGTGTCAGCGCTGGATTTACACATGGCTGACCAGCGGGAATCCCTAGCTGAATGTGCGTGTCTGTGTCAGCGCTGGATTTACACATGGCTGACCAGCGGGAATCCCTAGCTGAATGTGTGTGTTGTGTCTGCGTCAGCGCTGGATTGCACTTTTTCTCATTTTCATATTTATTAAAAGTTTAGTCTTAACCCACCCACTCACACATAATATTTTTATATGCTATAGGGTGGAGGGTTTTTAGTCACCTTTTCACTCACCATAACATATATATAGATATATATATATATATACACACACACACACATATACATACACACACACACTGTGTTATAAGTGCATAGAGTGTTCATACATATCAGTGTTAACATTATCACACACTGTGTATACGTGCTGTATGTATATTATCCCACGCTGTGTATACGTGCTGTATGTATATTATCCCACGCTGTGTATACGTGCTGTATGTATATTATCCCACGCTGTGTATACGTGCTGTATGTATATTATCCCACGCTGTGTATACGTGCTGTATGTATATTATCCCACGCTGTGTATACGTGCTGTATGTATATTATCCCACGCTGTGTATACGGGCTGTATGTATATTATCCCACGCTGTGTATACGTGCTGTATGTATATTATCACAAGCTGTGTATACGTGCTGTATGTATATTATCCCACGCTGTGTATACGTGCTGTATGTATATTATCCCACGCTGTGTATACGTGCTGTATGTATATTATCACAAGCTGTGTATACGTGCTGTATGTATATTATCCCACGCTGTGTATATGTGCTGTATGTATATTATCCCACGCTGTGTATACGTGCTGTATGTATATTATCACAAGCTGTGTATACGTGCTGTATGTATATTATCCCACGCTGCGTATACGTGCTGTATGTATATTATCCCACGCTGTGTATACGTGCTGTATGTATATTATCCCACGCTGTGTATACGTGCTGTATGTATATTATCCCACGCTGTGAATACGTGCTGTATGTATATTATCCCACGCTGTGTATACGTGCTGTATGTATATTATCACACGCTGTGTATACGTGCTGTATGTATATTATCACACAATGTGTATACGTGCTGTATGTATATTATCCCACGCTGTGTGTACATGCTGTATGTATAATATCACAAGCTGTGTATACGTGCTGTATGTATATTATCACACAATGTGTATACGTGCTGTATGTATATTATCACACAATGTGTATACGTGCTGTATGTATATTATCACACAATGTGTATACGTGCTGTATGTATATTATCCCACGCAGTGTATACGTGCTGTATGTATATTATCACAAGCTGTGTATATGTGCTGTATGTATAGTATCCCACGCTGTGTATACGTGCTGTATGTATATTATCCCATGCTGTGTATACGTGCTGTATGTATATTATCACACGCTGTGTATACGTGCTGTATGTATATTATCCCACGCTGTGTATACGTGCTGTATGTATATTATCCCACGCTGTGTATATGTGCTGTATGTATATTATCCTACGCTGTGTATACGTGCTGTATGTATATTATCACAAGCTGTGTATACGTGCTGTATGTATATTATCACACAATGTGTATACCTGCTGTATGTATATTATCCCACGCTGTGTATACGTGCTGTATGTATATTATCCCACGCTGTGTATACGTGCTGTATGTATATTATCCCACGCTGTGTATACGTGCTGTATGTATATTATCCCACGCTGTGTATACGTGCTGTATGTATATTATCCCACGCTGTGTATATGTGCTGTATGTATATTATCACACGCTGTGTATACGTGCTGTATGTATATTATCCCACGCTGTGTGTACGTGCTGTATGTATATTATCCCACGCTGTGTGTACGTGCTGTATGTATATTATCCCACGCTGTGTATACGTGCTGTATGTATATTATCCCATGCTGTGTATACGTGCTGTATTGTATATTATCCCACGCTGTGTGTACGTGCTGTATGTATATTATCCCACGCTGTGTATACAGTACGTGCTGTATGTATATTATCCCATGCTGTGTATAAGTGCTGTATGTATATTATCACACGCTGTGTATACGCGATGTATGTATATTATCCCACGCTGTGTGTACGTGCTGTATGTATATTATCCCACGCTGTGTATACGTGCTGTATGTATATTATCACACGCTGTGTATACGCGATGTATGTATATTATCACACGCTGTGTATACGTGCTGTATGTATATTATCACACGCTGTGTGTACGTGCTGTATGTATATTATCCCACGCTGTGTATACGTGCTATATGTATATTATCACACGCTGTGCATACGGAATGTATGTATATTATCCCACGCTGTGTGTACGTGCTGTATGTATATTATCCCACGCTGTGTATACGTGCTGTATGTATATTATCCCACGCTGTGAATACGTGCTGTATGTATATTATCCCACGCTGTGTATACGTGCTGTATGTATATTATCACACGCTGTGTATACGTGCTGTATGTATATTATCACACAATGTGTATACGTGCTGTATGTATATTATCCCACGCTGTGTGTACATGCTGTATGTATAATATCACAAGCTGTGTATACGTGCTGTATGTATATTATCACACAATGTGTATACGTGCTGTATGTATATTATCACACAATGTGTATACGTGCTGTATGTATATTATCACACAATGTGTATACGTGCTGTATGTATATTATCACACAATGTGTATACGTGCT
The DNA here is from genome assembly GCF_040206685.1 of Ascaphus truei. NCBI lineage: Eukaryota > Metazoa > Chordata > Amphibia > Anura > Ascaphidae > Ascaphus > Ascaphus truei. The sequence continues at coordinate 28,815 of NW_027453858.1, read as the reverse complement.
GTATGTATATTATCCCACGCAGTGTATACGTGCTGTATGTATATTATCACAAGCTGTGTATATGTGCTGTATGTATAGTATCCCACGCTGTGTATACGTGCTGTATGTATATTATCCCATGCTGTGTATACGTGCTGTATGTATATTATCACACGCTGTGTATACGTGCTGTATGTATATTATCCCACGCTGTGTATACGTGCTGTATGTATATTATCCCACGCTGTGTATATGTGCTGTATGTATATTATCCCACGCTGTGTATACGTGCTGTATGTATATTATCACAAGCTGTGTATACGTGCTGTATGTATATTATCACACAATGTGTATACCTGCTGTATGTATATTATCCCACGCTGTGTATACGTGCTGTATGTATATTATCCCACGCTGTGTATACGTGCTGTATGTATATTATCCCACGCTGTGTATACGTGCTGTATGTATATTATCCCACGCTGTGTATACGTGCTGTATGTATATTATCCCACGCTGTGTATATGTGCTGTATGTATATTATCACACGCTGTGTATACGTGCTGTATGTATATTATCCCACGCTGTGTGTACGTGCTGTATGTATATTATCCCACGCTGTGTGTACGTGCTGTATGTATATTATCCCACGCTGTGTATACGTGCTGTATGTATATTATCCCATGCTGTGTATACGTGCTGTATTGTATATTATCCCACGCTGTGTGTACGTGCTGTATGTATATTATCCCACGCTGTGTATACAGTACGTGCTGTATGTATATTATCCCATGCTGTGTATAAGTGCTGTATGTATATTATCACACGCTGTGTATACGCGATGTATGTATATTATCCCACGCTGTGTGTACGTGCTGTATGTATATTATCCCACGCTGTGTATACGTGCTGTATGTATATTATCACACGCTGTGTATACGCGATGTATGTATATTATCACACGCTGTGTATACGTGCTGTATGTATATTATCACACGCTGTGTGTACGTGCTGTATGTATATTATCCCACGCTGTGTATACGTGCTATATGTATATTATCACATGCTGTGCATACGGAATGTATGTATATTATCCCACGCTGTGTGTACGTGCTGTATGTATATTATCCCACGCTGTGTATACGTGCTGTATGTATACTATCTCACGCTGTGTATACGTGCTGTATGTATATTATCCCACGCTGTGTATACGTGCTGTATGTATATTATCCGACGCTGTGTATACGTGCTGTATGTATATTATCCCACGCTGTGTATACGTGCTGTATGTATATTATCCCACGCTGTGTATACGTGCTGTATGTATATTATCACACAATGTGTATACGTGCTGTATGTATATTATCCCACGCTGTGTATACGTGCTGTATGTATATTATTCCACGCTGTGTATACATGCTGTATGTATATTATCCCACGCGGTGTATACGTGCTGTATGTATATTATCCCACAATGTGTATATGTGCTGTATGTATATTATCCCATGCTGTGTGTACGTGCTGTATGTATATTATCCCACGCTGTGTATACGTGCTGTATGTATATTATCCCACGCGGTGTATACGTGCTGTATGTATATTATCCCACAATGTGTATACGTGCTGTATGTATATTATCCCACGCTGTGTATACGTGCTGTATGTATATTATCCCACGCTGTGTATACATGCTGTATGTATATTATCCCACGCTGTGTATACGTGCTGTATGTATATTATCCCACGCTGTGTATACAGTACGTGCTGTATGTATATTATCCCACGCTGTGTGTACGTGCTGTATGTATATTATCCCACGCTGTGTATACGTGCTGTATGTATACTATCTCACGCTGTGTATACGTGCTGTATGTATATTATCCCACGCTGTGTATACGTGCTGTATGTATATTATCCGACGCTGTGTATACGTGCTGTATGTATATTATCCCACGCTGTGTATACATGCTGTATGTATATTATCCCACGCTGTGTATACGTGCTGTATGTATATTATCACAAGCTGTGTATACGGGCTGTATGTATATTATCCCACGCTGTGTGTACGTGCTGTATGTATATTATCACACAATGTGTATACGTGCTGTATGTATATTATCCCATGCTGTGTATACGGGCTGTATGTATATTATCCCACGCTGTGTGTACGTGCTGTATGTATATTATCACACAATGTGTATACGTGCTGTATGTATATTATCCCACGCTGTGTATACGTGCTGTATGTATATTATCCCACGCTGTGTATACATGCTGTATGTATATTATCCCACGCTGTGTATACAGTACGTGCTGTATGTATATTATCCCACGCTGTGTATACAGTACGTGCTGTATGTATATATGTGATAGTTTGGGGTGCTTACCTTCTCCCCCTTGGATCCGCCGTCCCCCTTTAGCCCTGGCAGTCCGGGGGGTCCCTGAGAAACAGACAGCTTAGTATATACACAGATACACGCACACCGATACAGCTTTATATACACAATGCTGAGTACACCAACAGCTCACACTTACCATGGGTCCCGGGGGCCCCGCCTGTCCCGTAGCTCCGGGCCGGCCTTGTTCACCCTGCAAACAGTGGCAGAAAATGAGAGAGCCGCTCGCACACGTGTGTCTGCGTGCGTATCATTACCAGTATGTATGTATGTATGTATGTATGTATGTATGTATGTATGTATGTATGTATCTATATATATATATATATATATATATATATATATATATATATGAAACACAGAGAAAAGCCTGCAACGGAGCAGAATGAATAGTGCTAAAATCAGAATTGTAAAGTGTAAATAATAAACATTACTGACGGTGGTAGGGATGATAAATATGTGAAAACAAGAAGAAGGAAGAAATCCCAAATACAGCACTCTAGCATACACAAATATCACGTGTTCAATACATCACATAAAACAGATATAATTCAGATTAACCAGTGTCCCTGGCACAGATACAGCTGTAACCCTCGCCAGCAGTAACAGGGCCCTGTACACACAGATACAGCTGTAACCCTCGCCAGCAGTAACAGGGCCCTGTACACACAGATACAGCTGTAACAGGGCCCTGTACACACAGATACAGCTGTAACCCTCGCCAGCAGTAACAGGGCCCTGTACACACAGATACAGCTGTAACCCTCGCCAGCAGTAACAGGGCCCTGTACACACAGATACAGCTGTAACCCTCGCCAGCAGTAACAGGGCCCTGTACACACAGATACAGCTGTAACCCTCGCCAGCAGTAACAGGGCCCTGTACACACAGATACAGCTGTAACCCTCGCCAGCAGTAACAGGGCCCTGTACACACAGATACAGCTGTAACCCTCGCCAGCAGTAACAGGGCCCTGTACACACAGATACAGCTGAAACCCTCGCCAGCAGTAACAGGGCCCTGTACACACAGATACAGCTGTAACCCTCGCCAGCAGTAACAGGGCCCTGTACACACAGATACAGCTGTAACCCTCGCCAGCAGTAACAGGGTCCTGTACACACAGATACAGCTGAAACCCTCGCCAGCAGTAACAGGGCCCTGTACACACAGATACAGCTGTAACCCTCGCCAGCAGTAACAGGGCCCTGTACACACAGATACAGCTGTAACCCTCGCCAGCAGTAACAGGGCCCTGTACACACAGATACAGCTGTAACCCTCGCCAGCAGTAACAGGGTCCTGTACACACAGATACAGCTGAAACCCTCGCCGGCAGTAACAGGGCCCTGTACACACAGATACAGCTGTAACCCTCGCCAGCAGTAACAGGGCCCTGTACACACAGATACAGCTGTAACCCTCGCCAGCAGTAACAGGGCCCTGTACACACAGATACAGCTGAAACCCTCGCCAGCAGTAACAGGGCCCTGTACACACAGATACAGCTGTAACCCTCGCCAGCAGTAACAGGGCCCTGTACACACAGATACAGCTGTAACCCTCGCCAGCAGTAACAGGGCCCTGTACACACAGATACAGCTGTAACCCTCGCCAGCAGTAACAGGGCCCTGTACACACAGATACAGCTGTAACCCTCGCCAGCAGTAACAGGGTCCTGTACACACAGATACAGCTGTAACCATCGCCGGCAGTAACAGGGCCCTGTACACACAGATACAGCTGTAACCCTCGCCGGCAGTAACAGGGCCCTGTATACACAGATACAGCTGTAACCCTCGCCAGCAGTAACAGGGTCCTGTACACACAGATACAGCTGTAACCCTCGCCAGCAGTAACAGGGTCCTGTACACACAGATACAGCTGTAACCATCGCCGGCAGTAACAGGGCCCTGTACACACAGATACAGCTGTAACCCTCGCCGGCAGTAACAGGGCCCTGTACACACAGATACAGCTGTAACCCTCGCCAGCAGTAACAGGGCCCTGTACACACAGATACAGATGTAACCCTCGCCAGCAGTAACAGGGCCCTGTACACACAGATACAGCTGAAACCCTCGCCAGCAGTAACAGGGCCCTGTACACACAGATACAGCTGAAAACCTCCCCAGCAGTAACAGGGTCCTGTACACACAGATACAGCTGTAACCCTCGCCAGCAGTAACAGGGCCCTGTACACACAGATACAGCTGTAACCCTCGCCGGCAGTAACAGGGTCCTGTACACACAGATACAGCTGTAACCATCGCCGGCAGTAACAGGGCCCTGTACACACAGATACAGCTGTAACCCTCGCCAGCAGTAACAGGGCCCTGTACACACAGATACAGCTGTAACCCTCGCCGGCAGTAACAGGGTCCTGTACACACAGATACAGCTGAAACCCTCGCCAACAATAACAGGGCCCTGTACACACAGATACAGCTGTAATCCTCGCCAGCAGTAACAGGGCCCTGTACACACAGATACAGCTGAAACCCTCGCCAACAATAACAGGGCCCTGTACACACAGATACAGCTGTAATCCTCGCCAGCAGTAACAGGGCCCTGTACACACAGATACAGCTGTAACCCTCGCCAGCAGTAACAGGGCCCTGTACACACAGATACAGCTGAAACCCTCGCCAGCAGTAACAGGGCCCTGTACACACAGATACAGCTGTAATCCTCGCCAGCAGTAACAGGGCCCTGTACACACAGATACAGATGTAACCCTCGCCAGCAGTAACAGGGCTCTGTACACACAGATACAGCTGAAACCCTCGCCAGCAGTAACAGGGCCCTGTACACACAGATACAGCTGTAACCCTCGCCAGCAGTAACAGGGCCCTGTACACACAGATACAGCTGAAACCCACGCCAGCAGTAACAGGGCCCTGTACACACAGATACAGCTGAAACCCACGCCAGCAGTAACAGGGCCCTGTACACACAGATACAGCTGTAACCCTCGCCGGCAGTAACAGGGTCCCGTACACACAGATACAGCTGAAACCCTCGCCAGCAGTAACAGGGCCCTGTACACACAGATACAGATGTAACCCTCGCCAGCAGTAACAGGGCCCTGTACACACAGATACAGCTGTAACCCTCGCCAGCAGTAACAGGGCCCTGTACACACAGATACAGCTGTAACCCTCGCCAGCAGTAACAGGGCCCTGTACACACAGATACAGCTGTAACCCTCGCCAGCAGTAACAGGGCCCTGTACACACAGATACAGCTGTAACCCTCGCCAGCAGTAACAGGGCCCTGTACACACAGATACAGCTGTAACCCTCGCCAGCAGTAACAGGGCCCTGTACACACAGATACAGCTGTAACCCTCGCCAGCAGTAACAGGGCCCTGTACACACAGATACAGCTGAAACCCACGCCAGCAGTAACAGGGCCCTGTACACACAGATACAGCTGTAACCCTCGCCAGCAGTAACAGGGCCCTGTACACACAGATACAGCTGAAACCCTCGCCAGCAGTAACAGGGCCCTGTACACACAGATAAAGCTGAAACCCTCGCCAGCAGTAACAGGGCCCTGTACACACAGATACAGCTGTAACCCTCGCCAGCAGTAACAGGGCCCTGTACACACAGATACAGCTGAAACCCTCGCCGGCAGTAACAGGGCCCTGTACACACAGATACAGCTGTAATCCTCGCCAGCAGTAACAGGGCCCTGTACACACAGATACAGATGTAACCCTCGCCAGCAGTAACAGGGCTCTGTACACACAGATACAGCTGAAACCCTCGCCAGCAGTAACAGGGCCCTGTACACACAGATACAGCTGTAACCCTCGCCAGCAGTAACAGGGCCCTGTACACACAGATACAGCTGAAACCCTCGCCGGCAGTAACAGGGCCCTGTACACACAGATAAAGCTGAAACCCTCGCCAGCAGTAACAGGGTCCTGTACACACAGATACAGCTGTAACCCTCGCCAGCAGTAACAGGGCCCTGTACACACAGATACAGCTGTAACCCTCGCCAGCAGTAACAGGGCCCTGTACACACAGATACAGCTGTAACCCTCGCCAGCAGTAACAGGGCCCTGTACACACAGATACAGCTGTAACCCTCGCCAGCAGTAACAGGGCCCTGTACACACAGATACAGCTGTAACCCTCGCCAGCAGTAACAGGGCCCTGTACACACAGATACAGCTGTAACCCTCGCCAGCAGTAACAGGGCCCTGTACACACAGATACAGCTGTAACCCTCGCCAGCAGTAACAGGGCCCTGTACACACAGATACAGCTGTAACCATCGCCGGCAGTAACAGGGCCCTGTACACACAGATACAGCTGAAACCCTCGCCAGCATTAACAGGGCCCTGTACACACAGATACAGCTGAAACCCTCGCCAGCAGTAACAGGGCCCTGTACACACAGATAAAGCTGAAACCCTCGCCAGCAGTAACAGGGCCCTGTACACACAGATACAGCTGTAACCCTCGCCGGCAGTAACAGGGTCCTGTACACACAGATACAGCTGTAACCATCGCCGGCAGTAACAGGGCCCTGTACACACAGATACAGCTGTAACCCTCGCCAGCAGTAACAGGGCCCTGTACACACAGATACAGATGTAACCCTCGCCAGCAGTAACAGGGCCCTGTACACACAGATACAGCTGTAACCCTCGCCAGCAGTAACAGGGCCCTGTACACACAGATACAGCTGTAACCATCGCCAGCAGTAACAGGGCCCTGTACACACAGATACAGCTGAAACCCTCGCCAGCAGTAACAGGGCCCTGTACACACAGATACAGCTGTAACCCTCGCCGGCAGTAACAGGGTCCTGTACACACAGATACAGATGTAACCCTCGCCAGCAGTAACAGGGCCCTGTACACACAGATACAGCTGTAACCCTCGCCAGCAGTAACAGGGCCCTGTACACACAGATACAGCTGTAACCCTCGCCAGCAGTAACAGGGCCCTGTACACACAGATACAGCTGTAACCCTCGCCAGCAGTAACAGGGCCCTGTACACACAGATACAGCTGTAACCCTCGCCAGCAGTAACAGGGCCCTGTACACACAGATACAGCTGTAACCCTCGCCAGCAGTAACAGGGCCCTGTACACACAGATACAGCTGTAACCCTCGCCAGCAGTAACAGGGCCCTGTACACACAGATACAGCTGTAACCCTCGCCAGCAGTAACAGGGCCCTGTACACACAGATACAGCTGTAACCCTCGCCGGCAGTAACAGGGCCCTGTACACACAGATACAGATGTAACCCTCGCCAGCAGTAACAGGGCCCTGTACACACAGATACAGCTGTAACCCTCGCCAGCAGTAACAGGGCCCTGTACACACAGATACAGCTGAAACCCTCGCCAGCAGTAACAGGGCCCTGTACACACAGATACAGCTGTAACCCTCGCCAGCAGTAACAGGGCCCTGTACACACAGATACAGCTGTAACCCTCGCCAGCAGTAACAGGGCCCTGTACACACAGATACAGCTGTAACCCTCGCCAGCAGTAACAGGGCCCTGTACACACAGATACAGCTGTAACCCTCGCCAGCAGTAACAGGGCCCTGTACACACAGATACAGCTGAAACCCTCGCCAGCAGTAACAGGGTCCTGTACACACAGATACAGCTGAAACCCTCGCCAGCAGTAACAGGGCCCTGTACACACAGATACAGCTGAAACCCTCGCCAGCAGTAACAGGGCCCTGTACACACAGATACAGCTGTAACCCTCGCCAGCAGTAACAGGGCCCTGTACACACAGATACAGCTGTAACCCTCGCCAGCAGTAACAGGGCCCTGTACACACAGATACAGCTGTAACCCTCGCCAGCAGTAACAGGGCCCTGTACACACAGATACAGCTGTAACCCTCGCCGGCAGTAACAGGGCCCTGTACACACAGATACAGCTGTAACCCTCGCCAGCAGTAACAGGGCCCTGTACACACAGATACAGCTGTAACCCTCGCCGGCAGTAACAGGGCCCTGTACACACAGATACAGCTGTAACCCTCGCCAGCAGTAACAGGGCCCTGTACACACAGATACAGCTGTAACCCTCGCCAGCAGTAACAGGGCCCTGTACACACAGATACAGCTGTAACCCTCGCCAGCAGTAACAGGGCCCTGTACACACAGATACAGCTGTAACCCTCGCCAGCAGTAACAGGGCCCTGTACACACAGATACAGCTGAAACCCTCGCCAGCAGTAACAGGGTCCTGTACACACAGATACAGCTGAAACCCTCGCCAGCAGTAACAGGGCCCTGTACACACAGATACAGCTGTAACCCTCGCCAGCAGTAACAGGGCCCTGTACACACAGATACAGCTGTAACCCTCGCCAGCAGTAACAGGGCCCTGTACACACAGATACAGCTGTAACCCTCGCCGGCAGTAACAGGGCCCTGTACACACAGATAAAGCTGAAACCCTCGCCAGCAGTAACAGGGCCCTGTACACACAGATACAGCTGTAACCCTCGCCAGCAGTAACAGGGTCCTGTACACACAGATACAGCTGTAACCCTCGCCAGCAGTAACAGGGCCCTGTACACACAGATACAGCTGTAACCCTCGCCAGCAGTAACAGGGCCCTGTACACACAGATACAGCTGTAACCCTCGCCAGCAGTAACAGGGCCCTGTACACACAGATACAGCTGTAACCCTCGCCGGCAGTAACAGGGTCCTGTACACACAGATACAGCTGTAACCATCGCCGGCAGTAACAGGGCCCTGTACACACAGATACAGCTGTAACCCTCGCCAGCAGTAACAGGGCCCTGTACACACAGATACAGCTGTAACCCTCGCCAGCAGTAACAGGGCCCTGTACACACAGATACAGCTGAAACCCTCGCCAGCAGTAACAGGGTCCTGTACACTGAAGAGAGCCGCAGTATACTGACATGTACTCAAATGTCGGCTAATAACCCACGCGTGTCGAGGCGTGGAATCAGCCTCCTATCACTCTGACCGGCCGGTCAGTACCATAAAGGGTTAAAAGTGCCCGATGGGAAGTGTATATGAGGGTGTGAATAAGAATGTCACACAGGCTGACATTGTGCACACAATGACACAATCACAAGTGATAAGCAAATATCAGCAGAACCAACACTGAAAGAGAACCGTTTTATCCACTGATAATAAGGACGGGGAACTTAGCGAGAGTCCGATAAGGATATCCTGCGCCAGGAATCAGCTACCGAGTATACAGCACCCACACGGGGGGGACACACATGATACAGTCACCTGCTTGGAAACGTGCGCGTCGGGGCTCGTGTGTCTGTGTGCGCTGCGGCGTCCCTGAACTCTTATCATTTCTTGGTATCCGCAACAAAGCTCTCTCCTGGTTTTCATCCTACCTCTCACGTCACACATTCTCCTTCTCTGCTGCTAACATGTCTTCATCTCCAGCTGTTCTGTCTAATGGTATACTTCAGGACTCTGTTCTGGGACCTCTCTCTCCTCTCGATCTGTCTAATGGTATACCTCAGGACTCTGTTCTGGGACCTCTCTCTCCCCTGTTGGTATACCTCAGGCCTCTGTTCTGGGACCTCTCCCTCCCCTGTTGGTATACCTCAGGACTCTGTTTTGGAACCTCTCTCTCCCCTGTTGGTATACCTCAGGACTCTGCTCTGGGACCTCTCTCTCCCCTGTTGGTATACCTCAGGACTCTGTTCTGGGACCTCTCCCTCCCCTGTTGGTATACCTCAGGACTCTGTTCTGGGACCTCTCTCTCCCCTGTTGGTATACCTCAGGGCTCTGTTCTGGGACCTCTCTCTCCCCTGTTGGTATACCTCAGGACTCTGTTCTGGGACCCCTCTCTCCCCTGTTGGTATACCTCAGGACTCTGCTCTGGGACCCCTCTCTCCCCTGTTGGTATACCTCAGGACTCTGTTCTGGGACCCCTCTCTCCCCTGTTGGTATACCTCAGGACTCTGTTCTGTGACCTCTCTCTCCTCTCGATCTGTCTGTTGGTATACCTCAGGACTCTGTTCTGGGACCTCTCTCTCCTCTCGATCTGTCTAATGGTATACCTCAGGACTCTGTTCTGGGACCCCTCTCTCCCCTGTTGGTATACCTCAGGACTCTGTTCTGGGACCTCTCTCTCCTCTCGATCTGCCTAACGGTATACTTCAGGACTCTGTTCTGGGACCCCTCCCTCCCCTGTTGGTATACCTCAGGACTCTGTTCTGGGACCCCTCTCTCCCCTGTTGGTATACCTCAGGACTCTGTTCTGGGACCTCTCTCTCCTCTCAATCTGTCTAATGGTATACCTCAGGACTCTGCTCTGGTACCTCTCTCTCCTCTCGATATGTCTAATGGTATACCTCAGGACTCTGTTCTGGGACCCCTCTCTCCCCTGTTGGTATACCTCAGGACTCTGTTCTGGGACCTCTCTCTCCCCTGTTGGTATACCTCAGGACTCTGTTCTGGGACCTCTCTCTCCCCTGTTGGTATACCTCAGGACTCTGTTCTGGGACCCCTCTCTCCCCTGTTGGTATACCTCAGGACTCTGTTCTGGGACCCCTCTCTCCCCTGTTGGTATACCTCAGGACTCTGTTCTGGGATCTCTCCCTCCCCTGTTGGTATACCTCAGGACTCTGTTCTGGGATCTCTCCCTCCCCTGTTGGTATACCTCAGGACTCTGTTCTGGGATCTCTCCCTCCCCTGTTGGTATACCTCAGGACTCTGTTCTGGGATCTCTCCCTCCCCTGTTGGTATACCTCAGGACTCTGTTCTGGGACCTCTCTCTCCTCTCAATCTGTCTAATGGTATACCTCAGGACTCTGCTCTGGTACCTCTCTCTCCTCTCGATATGTCTAATGGTATACCTCAGGACTCTGTTCTGGGACCTCTCTCTCCCCTGTTGGTATACCTCAGGACTCTGTTCTGGGACCTCTCTCTCCTCTCGATCTGTCTAATGGTATACCTCAGGACTCTGTTCTGGGACCCCTCTCTCCCCTGTTGGTATACCTCAGGACTCTGTTCTGGGACCTCTCTCTCCCCTGTTGGTATACCTCAGGACTCTGTTCTGGGACCTCTCTCTCCCCTGTTGGTATACCTCAGGACTCTGTTCTGGGACCTCTCTCTCCCCTGTTGGTATACCTCAGGACTCTGTTCTGGGACCCCTCTCTCCCCTGTTGGTATACCTCAGGACTCTGTTCTGGGACCTCTCTCTCCCCTGTTGGTATATCTCAGGACTCTGTTCTGGGATCTCTCTCTCCCCTGTTGGTATACCTCAGGACTCTGTTCTGGGACCTCTCTCTCCCCTGTTGGTATACCTCAGGACTCTGTTCTGGGATCTCTCCCTCCCCTGTTGGTATACCTCAGGACTCTGTTCTGGGACCCCTCTCTCCCCTGTTGGTATACCTCAGGACTCTGTTCTGGGACCCCTCTCTCCCCTGTTGGTATACCTCAGGACTCTGTTCTGGGACCTCTCTCTCCCCTGTTGGTATACCTCAGGACTCTGTTCTGGGACCTCTCTCTCCCCTGTTGGTATACCTCAGGACTCTGTTCTGGGATCTCTCCCTCCCCTGTTGGTATACTGTACCTCAGGACTCTGTTCTGGGATCTCTCCCTCCCCTGTTGGTATACCTCAGGACTCTGTTCTGGGACCCCTCTCTCCCCTGTTGGTATACCTCAGGACTCTGTTCTGGGATCTCTCCCTCCCCTGTTGGTATACCTCAGGACTCTGTTCTGGGACCTCTCTCTCCTCTCAATCTGTCTAATGGTATACCTCAGGACTCTGCTCTGGTACCTCTCTCTCCTCTCGATATGTCTAATGGTATACCTCAGGACTCTGTTCTGGGACCTCTCTCTCCCCTGTTGGTATACCTCAGGACTCTGTTCTGGGACCTCTCTCTCCTCTCGATCTGTCTAATGGTATACCTCAGGACTCTGTTCTGGGACCCCTCTCTCCCCTGTTGGTATACCTCAGGACTCTGTTCTGGGACCTCTCTCTCCCCTGTTGGTATACCTCAGGACTCTGTTCTGGGACCTCTCTCTCCCCTGTTGGTATACCTCAGGACTCTGTTCTGGGACCTCTCTCTCCCCTGTTGGTATACCTCAGGACTCTGTTCTGGGACCCCTCTCTCCCCTGTTGGTATACCTCAGGACTCTGTTCTGGGACCTCTCTCTCCCCTGTTGGTATATCTCAGGACTCTGTTCTGGGATCTCTCTCTCCCCTGTTGGTATACCTCAGGACTCTGTTCTGGGACCTCTCTCTCCCCTGTTGGTATACCTCAGGACTCTGTTCTGGGATCTCTCCCTCCCCTGTTGGTATACCTCAGGACTCTGTTCTGGGACCCCTCTCTCCCCTGTTGGTATACCTCAGGACTCTGTTCTGGGACCCCTCTCTCCCCTGTTGGTATACCTCAGGACTCTGTTCTGGGACCTCTCTCTCCCCTGTTGGTATACCTCAGGACTCTGTTCTGGGACCTCTCTCTCCCCTGTTGGTATACCTCAGGACTCTGTTCTGGGATCTCTCCCTCCCCTGTTGGTATACCTCAGGACTCTGTTCTGGGACCCCTCTCTCCCCTGTTGGTATACCTCAGGACTCTGTTCTGGGACCCCTCTCTCCCCTGTTGGTATACCTCAGGACTCTGTTCTGGGACCTCTCTCTCCCCTGTTGGTATACCTCAGGACTCTGTTCTGGGACCTCTCTCTCCCCTGTTGGTATACCTCAGGACTCTGTTCTGGGATCTCTCCCTCCCCTGTTGGTATACCTCAGGACTCTGTTCTGGGATCTCTCTCTCCCCTGTTGGTATACCTCAGGACTCTGTTCTGGGACCTCTCTCTCCCCTGTTGGTATACCTCAGGGCTCTGTTCCGGGACCTCTCTCTCCCCTGTTGGTATACCCCAGGACTCTGTTCTGGGACCCCTCTCTCCCCTGTTGGTATACCTCAGGACTCTGTTCTGGGACCCCTCTCTCCCCTGTTGGTATACCTCAGGACTCTGTTCTGGGACCTCTCTCTCCCCTGTTGGTATACCTCAGGACTCTGTTCTGGGACCCCTCTCTCCCCTGTTGGTATATCTCAGGACTCTGTTCTGGGATCTCTCTCTCCCCTGTTGGTATACCTCAGGACTCTGTTCTGGGACCTCTGTCTCCCCTGTTGGTATACCTCAGGACTCTGTTCTGGGACCTCTCTCTCCCCTGTTGGTATACCTCAGGACTCTGCTCTGGGATCTCTCCCTCCCCTGTTGGTATACCTCAGGACTCTGTTCTGGGACCTCTCTCTCCCCTGTTGGTATACCTCAGGGCTCTGTTCCGGGACCTCTCTCTCCCCTGTTGGTATACCTCAGGACTCTGTTCTGGGACCCATTCTGGGACCTCTCTCTCCCCTGTTGGTATACCTCAGGACTCTGTTCTGGGACTTCTCTCTCCCCTGTTGGTATACCTCAGGACTCTGTTCTGGGACCTCTCTCTCCCCTGTTGGTATACCTCAGGACTCTGTTCTGGGATCTCTCCCTCCCCTGTTGGTATACCTCAGGACTCTGTTCTGGGACCTCTCTCTCCCCTGTTGGTATACCTCAGGACTCTGTTCTGGGATCTCTCTCTCCCCTGTTGGTATACCTCAGGACTCTGTTCTGGGACCTCTCTCTCCCCTGTTGGTATACCTCAGGACTCTGTTCTGGGACCTCTCTCTCCCCTGTTGGTATACCTCAGGACTCTGTTCTGGGATCTCTCCCTCCCCTGTTGGTATACCTCAGGACTCTGTTCTGGGACCTCTCTCTCCCTTGTTGGTATACCTCAGGACTCTGTTCTGGGACCTCTCTCTCCCCTGTTGGTATACCTCAGGACTCTGTTCTGGGACCTCTCTCTCCCCTGTTGGTATACCTCAGGACTCTGTTCTGGGACCTCTCTCTCCCCTGTTGGTATATCTCAGGACTCTGTTCTGGGATCTCTCTCTCCCCTGTTGGTATACCTCAGGACTCTGTTCTGGGACCTCTCTCTCCCCTGTTGGTATACCTCAGGACTCTGCTCTGGGATCTCTCCCTCCCCTGTTGGTATACCTCAGGACTCTGTTCTGGGACCTCTCTCTCCCCTGTTGGTATATCTCAGGACTCTGTTCTGGGACCTCTCTCTCCCCTGTTGGTATACCTCAGGGCTCTGTTCCGGGACCTCTCTCTCCCCTGTTGGTATACCTCAGGACTCTGTTCTGGGACCTCTCTCTCCCCTGTTGGTATATCTCAGGACTCTGTTCTGGGATCTCTCTCTCCCCTGTTGGTATACCTCAGGACTCTGTTCTGGGACCTCTCTCTCCCCTGTTGGTATACTTCAGGACTCTGTTCTGGGACCTCTCTCTCCCCTGTTGGTATACCTCAGGACTCTGTTCTGGGACCTCTCTCTCCCCTGTTGGTATACCTCAGGACTCTGTTCTGGGACCTCTCTCTCCCCTGTTGGTATACCTCAGGACTCTGTTCTGGAACCTCTCTCTCCCCTGTTGGTATACCTCAGGACTCTGTTCTGGGATCTCTCCCTCCCCTGTTGGTATACCTCAGGACTCTGTTCTGGGACCTCTCTCTCCCCTGTTGGTATACCTCAGGGCTCTGTTCTGGGACCTCTCTCTCCCCTGTTGGTATACCTCAGTGCTCTGTTCTTGGACCTCTCTCTCCCCTGTTGGTATACCTCAGGACTCTGTTCTGGGACCCCTCTCTCCCCTGTTGGTATACCTCAGGACTCTGTTCTGGGACCTCTCTCTCCACTGTTGGTATACCTCAGGACTCTGTTCTGGGATCTCTCCCTCCCCTGTTGGTATACCTCAGGACTCTGTTCTGGGACCTTTCTCTCCCCTGTTGGTATAACTCAGGACTCTGTTCTGGGACCCCTCTCTCCCCTGTTGGTATACCTCAGGACTCTGTTCTGGGACCCCTCTCTCCCCTGTTGGTATACCTCAGGACTCTGCTCTGGGATCTCTCCCTCCCCTGTTGGTATACCCCAGGACTCTGTTCTGGGACCCCTCTCTCCCCTGTTGGTATACCTCAGGACTCTGCTCTGGGATCTCTCCCTCCCCTGTTGGTATACCTCAGGACTCTGTTCTGGGACCTTTCTCTCCCCTGTTGGTATAACTCAGGACTCTGTTCTGGGACCCCTCTCTCCCCTGTTGGTATACCTCAGGACTCTGTTCTGGGACCTCTCTCTCCCCTGTTGGTATACCTCAGGACTCTGCTCTGGGATCTCTCCCTCCCCTGTTGGTATACCCCAGGACTCTGTTCTGGGACCCCTCTCTCCCCTGTTGGTATACCTCAGGACTCTGCTCTGGGATCTCTCCCTCCCCTGTTGGTATACCTCAGGACTCTGTTCTGGGATCTCTCTCTCCCCTGTTGGTATACCTCAGGACTCTGTTCTGGGACCTCTCTCTCCCCTGTTGGTATACCCCAGGACTCTGTTCTGGGACCCCTCTCTCCCCTGTTGGTATACCTCAGGACTCTGTTCTGGGATCTCTCTCTCCCCTGTTGGTATACCCCAGGACTCTGTTCTGGGACCTCTCTCTCCCCTGTTGGTATACCTCAGGACTCTGTTCTGGGACCTCTCTCTCCTCTCGATCTGTCTGTTGGTATACCTCAGGACTCTGTTCTGGGACCTCTCTCTCCTCTCGATCTGTCTGTTGGTATACCTCAGGACTCTGTTCTGGGATGGATCTCTCTATCTCTCTCTCGTCTCGATCTGTCTCTTGGTATACCTCAGGACTCTGTTCTGGGACCTCTCTTTCACTACATACTATCACTTGTGGACCTTATCAACTCTTTTGGCCCTTGATATCATCTCTATGCAGATGATACACACACCTATCCACCCTACCGTCACTCCTGCAATTCAGTCCCTAGTTTCGGGTTGCCTCCTGGCTATATCCTCCATGGATGACACTCTTCTGCCTTAAACCTAATGTCTAAAACTGAGCTCCTCATATTTCCCCCTAAATCTGGCCTAATATCCCCTTTCTCCATCACAGTAAGCAGTACTACCATCATCCTGTCATCAAAACATGTTGCCTAGGAGTAACACATGTGGCTCTTCCCCTCCCATTTCCATACACGACACTGGCTAAAGTTTGTTGCTTCTTTCTCTGTAATATTGCCACGATCCGCCCTTTCCTCTGTCAATCTACTGCTAACACTCCAATGCATGCACTTATCCTATGTGTTACTGTAACATACTGCTAACACTCCAATGCATGCACTTATCCTATGGGTTATTGTAACATACTGCTAACACTCCAATGCATGCACTTATCCTATGGGTTACTGTAACATACTGCTAACACTCCAATGCATGCCCTTATCCTATGTGTTACTGTAACATACTGCTAACACTCCAATGCATGCCCTTATCCTATGTGTTACTGTAACATACTGCTAACACTCCAATGCATGCCCTTATCCTATGTGTTACTGTAACATACTGCTAACACTCCAATGCATGCCCTTATCCTATGGGTTACTGTAACATACTGCTAACACTCCAATGCATGCCCTTATCCTATGTGTTACTGTAACATACTGCTAACACTCCAATGCATGCCCTTATCCTATGTGTTACTGTAACATACTGCTAACACTCCAATGCATGCCCTTATCCTATGGGTTACTGTAACATACTGCTAACACTCCAATGCATGCCCTTATCCTATGGGTTATTGTAACATACTGCTAACACTCCAATGCATGCCCTTATCCTATGTGTTACTGTAACATACTGCTAACACTCCAATGCATGCCCTTATCCTATGTGTTACTGTAACATACTGCTAACACTCCAATGCATGCCCTTATCCTATGTGTTACTGTAACATACTGCTAACACTCCAATGCATGCACTTATCCTATGTGTTACTGTAACATACTGCTAACACTCCAATGCATGCCCTTATCCTATGTGTTACTGTAACATACTGCTAACACTCCAATGCATGCACTTATCCTATGGGTTATTGTAACATACTGCTAACACTCCAATGCATGCCCTTATCCTATGGGTTATTGTAACATACTGCTAACACTCCAATGCATGCCCTTATCCTATGGGTTACTGTAACATACTGCTAACACTCCAATGCATGCCCTTATCCTATGGGTTATTGTAACATACTGCTAACACTCCAATGCATGCCCTTATCCTATGGGTTATTGTAACATACTGCTAACACTCCAATGCATGCCCTTATCCTATGTGTTACTGTAACAAACTGCTAACACTCCAATGCATGCACTTATCGTATGTGTTACTGTAACATACTGCTAACACTCCAATGCATGCCCTTATCCTATGTGTTACTGTAACATACTGCTAACACTCCAATGCATGCCCTTATCCTATGTGTTACTGTAACATACTGCTAACACTCCAATGCATGCCCTTATCCTATGTGTTACTGTAACATACTGCTAACACTCCAATGCATGCCCTTATCCTATGTGTTACTGTAACATACTGCTAACACTCCAATGCATGCCCTTATCCTATGTGTTACTGTAACATACTGCTAACACTCCAATGCATGCCCTTATCCTATGGGTTACTGTAACATACTGCTAACACTCCAATGCATGCCCTTATCCTATGGGTTACTGTAACATACTGCTAACACTCCAATGCATGCACTTATCCTATGGGTTACTGTAACATACTGCTAACACTCCAATGCATGCCCTTATCCTATGTGTTACTGTAACATACTGCTAACACTCCAATGCATGCCCTTATCCTATGGGTTACTGTAACATACTGCTAACACTCCAATGCATGCCCTTATCCTATGGGTTACTGTAACATACTGCTAACACTCCAATGCATGCCCTTATCCTATGTGTTACTGTAACATACTGCTAACACTCCAATGCATGCCCTTATCCTATGTGTTACTGTAACATACTGCTAACACTCCAATGCATGCCCTTATCCTATGGGTTACTGTAACATACTGCTAACACTCCAATGCATGCCCTTATCCTATGTGTTACTGTAACATACTGCTAACACTCCAATGCATGCCCTTATCCTATGTGTTACTGTAACATACTCCTAACACTCCAATGCATGCACTTATCCTATGTGTTATTGTAACATACTGCTAACACTCCAATGCATGCCCTTATCCTATGTGTTATTGTAACATACTGCTAACACTCCAATGCATGCACTTATCCTATGTGTTATTGTAACATACTGCTAACACTCCAATGCATGCCCTTATCCTATGGGTTACTGTAACATACTGCTAACACTCCAATGCATGCACTTATCCTATGTGTTACTGTAACATACTGCTAACACTCCAATGCATGCACTTATCCTATGGGTTACTGTAACATACTGCTAACACTCCAATGCATGCCCTTATCGTATGGGTTACTGTAACATACTGCTAACACTCCAATGCATGCCCTTATCGTATGGGTTATTGTAACATACTGCTAACACTCCAATGCATGCCCTTATCCTATGTGTTACTGTAACATACTGCTAACACTCCAATGCATGCCCTTATCCTATGGGTTACTGTAACATACTGCTAACACTCCAATGCATGCCCTTATCCTATGTGTTACTGTAACATACTGCTAACACTCCAATGCATGCCCTTATCGTATGAGTTATTGTAACATACTGCTAACACTCCAATGCATGCCCTTATCCTATGTGTTACTGTAACATACTGCTAACACTCCAATGCATGCCCTTATCGTATGGGTTATTGTAACATACTGCTAACACTCCAATGCATGCCCTTATCGTATGGGTTATTGTAACATACTGCTAACACTCCAATGCATGCCCTTATCCTATGGGTTACTGTAACATACTGCTAACACTCCAATGCATGCCCTTATCCTATGGGTTATTGTAACATACTGCTAACACTCCAATGCATGCACTTATCGTATGTGTTACTGTAACATACTGCTAACACTCCAATGCATGCCCTTATCGTATGGGTTATTGTAACATACTGCTAACACTCCAATGCATGCCCTTATCCTATGGGTTATTGTAACATACTGCTAACACTCCAATGCATGCCCTTATCCTATGGGTTACTGTAACATACTGCTAACACTCCAATGCATGCCCTTATCCTATGTGTTACTGTAACATACTGCTAACACTCCAATGCATGCCCTTATCCTATGGGTTATTGTAACATACTGCTAACACTCCAATGCATGCCCTTATCGTATGTGTTACTGTAACATACTGCTAACACTCCAATGCATGCCCTTATCCTATGGGTTATTGTAACATACTGCTAACACTCCAATGCATGCCCTTATCGTATGGGTTATTGTAACATACTGCTAACACTCCAATGCATGCCCTTATCCTATGTGTTACTGTAACATACTGCTAACACTCCAATGCATGCACTTATCGTATGTGTTACTGTAACATACTGCTAACACTCCAATGCATGCCCTTATCGTATGGGTTATTGTAACATACTGCTAACACTCCAATGCATGCCCTTATCCTATGTGTTACTGTAACATACTGCTAACACTCCAATGCATGCCCTTATCCTATGGGTTACTGTAACATACTGCTAACACTCCAATGCATGCCCTTATCGTATGGGTTATTGTAACATACTGCTAACACTCCAATGCATGCCCTTATCCTATGTGTTACTGTAACATACTGCTAACACTCCAATGCATGCCCTTATCCTATGGGTTATTGTAACATACTGCTAACACTCCAATGCATGCCCTTATCCTATGGGTTATTGTAACATACTGCTAACACTCCAATGCATGCACTTATCGTATGTGTTACTGTAACATACTGCTAACACTCCAATGCATGCCCTTATCGTATGGGTTATTGTAACATACTGCTAACACTCCAATGCATGCCCTTATCCTATGGGTTATTGTAACATACTGCTAACACTCCAATGCATGCCCTTATCCTATGGGTTACTGTAACATACTGCTAACACTCCAATGCATGCCCTTATCCTATGTGTTACTGTAACATACTGCTAACACTCCAATGCATGCCCTTATCCTATGGGTTATTGTAACATACTGCTAACACTCCAATGCATGCCCTTATCGTATGTGTTACTGTAACATACTGCTAACACTCCAATGCATGCCCTTATCCTATGGGTTATTGTAACATACTGCTAACACTCCAATGCATGCCCTTATCGTATGGGTTATTGTAACATACTGCTAACACTCCAATGCATGCCCTTATCCTATGTGTTACTGTAACATACTGCTAACACTCCAATGCATGCACTTATCGTATGGGTTATTGTAACATACTGCTAACACTCCAATGCATGCCCTTATCCTATGGGTTACTGTAACATACTGCTAACACTCCAATGCATGCCCTTATCCTATGGGTTATTGTAACATACTGCTAACACTCCAATGCATGCCCTTATCGTATGAGTTATTGTAACATACTGCTAACACTCCAATGCATGCCCTTATCCTATGGGTTATTGTAACATACTGCTAACACTCCAATGCATGCCCTGATGTAAGCGCCTTACATACTGTACGCCCGTACATAGTCACCTGATGTAAGCGCCTTACATACTGTACGCCCGTACATAGTCACCTGATGTAAGCGCCTTACATACTGTACGCCCGTACATAGTCACCTGATGTAAGCGCCTTACATACGCCCGTACATAGTCACCTGATGTAAGCGCCTTACATACGCCCGTACATAGTCACCTGATGTAAGCGCCTTACATACGCCCGTACATAGTCACCTGATGTAAGCGCCTTACATACGCCCGTACATAGTCACCTGATGTACAGTAAGTGCCTTACATACGCCCGTACATAGTCACCTGATGTAAGCGCCTTACATACGCCCGTACATAGTCACCTGATGTAAGTGCCTTAAGAGCCGGCACGGAGGGTTACATACGTGTGTGTATGTGTGTATGTGTGTGTGTGTATTACTAATGGATACTCACCACCGCTCCGGGGATCCCTCTCAGTCCTTCTGTGCCTTGCTTCCCCGCAGAACCCTGAGGTCCGACTGAGCCAGTCTTACCGGGGGCCCCCCCAGCACCAGACTCACCCTGAAACAAGCCGAGAGGGGGTCAGGAGAGAGGGACGAGTCTGGCCTCTGAAGTGGGATGTAATGGGAATGAGGTAACTCTATGGGCCTGGCCTCTGAAGTGGGATGTAATGGGAATGAGGTAACTATGGGCCTGGCCTCTGAAGTGGGATGTAATGGCTGGAGACCCAACTCTGTTTAACATGGTGGAAAGTCCCATTATTGTCCAGGAACCAATAAATTAGACCGTAAGCTGATGGGCCCAGGGATTCCTGTATGTAAAAGTCAGGGATTAGATGGTAAGCTCTTGGGTCAATTACAGTGGGTCTCACCTTGGATCCCTTCTCTCCTTGACGACCCTCAGGACCGGCCGGGCCAGCAGGACCCTGTGAGAGAGAGGGGGAGGTGCGGGGAGGGGGAGAGAGAGAGGGAGAGAGAGGTGGAGGGGGAGGGAGAGAGAGAGAGGGAGAGGGGGACAGAGGGAGGGAGAGAGGGGGAGGAGAGAGGGAGAGGGTGGAGGGGGGAGGGAGAGAGAGGGGGAGGGAGAGAGGGAGAGGGGGACAGAGGGAGGGAGAGAGGGGGAGGAGAGAGGGAGAGGGTGGAGGGGGGAGGGAGAGACGGGGAGAGAGGGACAGAGGGAGAAAGGGAGGGAGAAAGGCAGGGGGAGAGGGGGAGGGAGAGAGTGAGAGGGAGGGAGTGGGACAGAGGGAGGGAGAGACAGAGAGAGGGGGACAGAGGGACAGAGAGAGAAAGGGAGGGAGAGAGGGGGAGGGAGAGAGTGAGAGGGAGGGAGGGAGAGACAGAGAGAAGGGGAGAGGGGGACAGAGGGAGGGAGGGAGAGAGGGAGAGAGAGGGGGACAGAGAGAGGGAGAGAGAGAGAGGGGGGGAGAGAGAGAGGGAGGGAGAGTGGGTGTCAGTCTGTTAATCTTTGAGTCTCCCAGCAGAGGTGGCAGGGGGTAAAACAGTAAGTGGATCACACATCTTTGGGGGTAAAACAGTAAGTGGATCACACATCTTTGGGGGTAATACAGTAAGTGGATCACACATCTTTGGGGGTAATACAGTAAGTGGATCACACATCTTTGGGGGTAAAACAGTAAGTGGATCACACATCTTTGGGGGTAAAACAGTAAGTGGATCACACATCTTTGGGGGTAATACAGTAAGTGGATCACACATCTTTGGGGGTAATACAGTAAGTGGATCACACATCTTTGGGGGTAATACAGTAAGTGGATCACACATCTTTGGGGGTAATACAGTAAGTGGATCACACATCTTTGGGGGTAATACAGTAAGTGGATCACATATCTTTGGGGGTAATACAGTAAGTGGATCACACATCTTTGGGGGTAATACAGTAAGTGGATCATACATCTTTGGGGGTAATACAGTAAGTGGATCACACATCTTTGGGGGTAATACAGTAAGTGGATCACACATCTTTGGGGGTAATACAGTAAGTGGATCACACATCTTTGGGGGTAATACAGTAAGTGGATCACACATCTTTGGGGGTAATACAGTAAGTGGATCACACATCTTTGGGGGTAATACAGTAAGTGGATCACACATCTTTGGGGGTAAAACAGTAAGTGGATCACACATCTTTGGGGGTAATACAGTAAGTGGATCACACATCTTTGGGGGTAATACAGTAAGTAGATCACACATCTTTGGGGGTAATACAGTAAGTGGATCACACATCTTTGGGGGTAATACAGTAAGTAGATCACACATCTTTGGGGGTAATACAGTAAGTGGATCACACATCTTTGGGGGTAATACAGTAAGTGGATCACACATCTTTGGGGGTAATACAGTAAGTGGATCACACATCTTTGGGGGTAATACAGTAAGTGGATCACACATCTTTGGGGGTAATACAGTAAGTGGATCACACATCTTTGGGGGTAAAACAGTAAGTGGATCACACATCTTTGGGGGTAAAACAGTAAGTGGATCACACATCTTTGGGGATAATACAGTAAGTGGATCACACATCTTTGGGGGTAATACAGTAAGTGGATCACACATCTTTGGGGGTAATACAGTAAGTGGATCACACATCTTTGGGGGTAATACAGTAAGTGGATCACACATCTTTGGGGGTAATACAGTAAGTGGATCACACATCTTTGGGGGTAATACAGTAAGTGGATCACACATCTTTGGGGGTAATACAGTAAGTGGATCACACATCTTTGGGGGTAATACAGTAAGTGGATCACACATCTTTGGTGGTAATACAGTAAGTGGATCACACATCTTTGGGGGTAAAACAGTAAGTGGATCACACATCTTTGGGGGTAAAACAGTAAGTGGATCACACATCTTTGGGGGTAATACAGTAAGTGGATCACACATCTTTGGGGGTAATACAGTAAGTGGATCACACATCTTTGGGGGTAATACAGTAAGTGGATCACACATCTTTGGGAGTAATACAGTAAGTGGATCACACATCTTTGGGGGTAATACAGTAAGTGGATCACACATGCCTGGGGCAGGAATAAGGGTAAATATGAAAGAAAGTCAAAGATCAAAACAGGTCTGGAGGTTTTACAGCAATATGGGAACAGGGGCCGAGGGTCCTTATCTGTGTCACGGGGGCCAAGGGTCCTTATCTGTGTCACAGGGACTGAGGGGTCCTTATCTGTGTCACAGGGACTGAGGGGTCCTTATCTGTGTCACAGGGACTGAGGGGTCCTTATCTGTGTCACGGGGGCCGAGGGTCCTTATCTGTGTCACGGGGGCCGAGGGTCCTTATCTGTGTCACAGGGGCCGAGGGTCCTTCTGTGTCACGGGGGCCGAGGGTCCTTATCTGTGTCACGGGGACCGAGGGTCCTTATCTGTGTCACGGGGGCCGAGGGTCCTTATCTGTGTCACGGGGGCCGAGGGGTCCTTATCTGTGTCACGGGGGCCGAGAGGTCCTTATCTATGTCACAGAGACCGAGGGGTCCTTATCTGTGTCACGGGGACCGAGGGGTCCTTATCTGTGTCACAGGGGCCGAGGGTCCTTATCTGTGTCACGGGGGCCGAGGGTCCTTATCTGTGTCACGGGGACCGAGGGTCCTTATCTGTGTCACGGAGACCGAGAGGTCCTTATCTGTGTCATGGAGACCGAGAGGTCCTTATCTGTGTCATGGAGACCGAGGGGTCCTTATCTGTGTCATGGAGACCGAGGGGTCCTTATCTGTGTCATGGAGACCGAGGGTCCTTATCTGTGTCACGGGGGTCGAGGGGTCCTTATCTGTGTCACGGGGACCGAGGGTCCTTATCTGTGTCATGGGGGCCGAGGGTCCTTATCTGTGTCACGGGGACCGAGGGGTCCTTATCTGTGTCACGGGGACCGAGGGTCCTTATCTGTGTCACAGGGGCTGAGGGTCCTTATCTGTGTCACGGGGGCCGAGGGTCCTTATCTGTGTCACGGGGACCGAGGGTCCTTATCTGTGTCACGGAGACCGAGAGGTCCTTATCTGTGTCATGGAGACCGAGGGGTCCTTATCTGTGTCATGGAGACCGAGGGTCCTTATCTGTGTCACGGGGGCCGAGGGGTCCTTATCTGTGTCACGGGGACCGAGGGTCCTTATCTGTGTCATGGGGGCCGAGGGTCCTTATCTGTGTCACGGGGACCGAGGGGTCCTTATCTGTGTCATGGGGGCCGAGGGTCCTTATCTGTGTCACGGGGACCGAGGGTCCTTATCTGTGTCACGGGGACCGAGGGGTCCTTATCTGTGTCACGTGGACCGAGGGTCCTTATCTGTGTCACGGGGACCGAGGGTCCTTATCTGTGTCACGGGGACCGAGGGGTCCTTATCTGTGTCACGGAGACCGAGGGTCCTTATCTGTGTCACGGGGACCGAGGGGTCCTTATCTGTGTCACAGAGACCGAGGGGTCCTTATCTGTGTCACGGAGGCCGAGGGTCCTTATCTGTGTCACGGGGGGTGAGGGTCCTTATCTGTGTCACGGGGGCCGAGGGTCCTTATCTGTGTCACGGGGACCGAGGGGTCCTTATCTGTGTCATGGAGACCGAGGGGTCCTTATCTGTGTCATGGAGACCGAGGGTCCTTATCTGTGTCACAGGGGCCGAGGGGCCTTATCTGTGTCACAGAGACCGAGGGGTCCTTATCTGTGTCATGGAGACCGAGTGGTCCTTATCTGTGTCACAGGGGCCGAGAGGTCCTTATCTGTGTCACGGGGGCCGAGGGGTCCTTATCTGTGTCACGGGGGCCGAGGGGTCCTTATATGTGTCACGGGGACCGAGGGTCCTTATCTGTGTCATGGAGACCGAGGGGTCCTTATCTGTGTCATGGAGACCGAGGGGTCCTTATCTGTGTCACGTGGACCGAGGGGTCCTTATCTGTGTCAAGGGGACCGAGGGTCCTTATCTGTGTCATGGAGACCGAGGGGTCCTTATCTGTGTCATGGAGACCGAGGGGTCCTTATCTGTGTCATGGAGACCGAGTGGTCCTTATCTGTGTCACGGAGACCGAGGGGTCTTTATCTGTGTCACGTGGACCGAGGGGTCCTTATCTGTGTCACGGGGGCCGAGGGGTCCTTATCTGTGTCATGGAGACCGAGAGGTCCTTATCTGTGTCACGGAGACCGAGGGGTCCTTATCTGTGTCACGTGGACCGAGGGGTCCTTATCTGTGTCACGGGGACCGAGGGTCCTTATCTGTGTCACGGGGGCCGAGGGGTCCTTATCTGTGTCACAGGGGCCGAGGGTCCTTATCTGTGTCACAGGGACCGAGGGTCCTTATCTGTGTCACGGGGACCGAGGGGCCCTTATCTGTGTCACAGGGACCGAGGGGTCCTTATCTGTGTCACGGGGACCGAGGGTCCTTATCTGTGTCACAGAGACCGAGGGTCCTTATCTGTGTCACGGGGACCGAGGGTCCTTATCTGTGTCACGGGGACCGAGGGTCCTTATCTGTGTCACGGGGGCCGAGGGTCCTTATCTGTGTCACGGGGGCCGAGGGTCCTTATCTGTGTCACAGAGACCGAGGGGTCCTTATCTGTGTCACAGAGACCGAAGGTCCTTATCTGTGTCACAGGGACCGAGGGTCCTTATCTGTGTCACAGGGACCGAGGGTCCTTATCTGTGTCACAGGGACCGAGGGTCCTTATCTGTGTCACGGGGACCGAGGGACCTTATCTGTGTCACGGGGACCGAGGTTCCTTATCTGTGTCACGGGGACCGAGGGGTCCTTATCTGTGTCACGGGGGCCGAGGGTCCTTATCTGTGTCACGGGGGCCGAGGGTCCTTATCTGTGTCACAGGGGCCGAGGGGTCCTTATCTGTGTCACGGGGACCGAGGGGTCCTTATCTGTGTCACGGGGACCGAGGGGTCCTTATCTGTGTCACGGGGACCGAGGGTCCTTATCTGTGTCACGGGGACCGAGGGTCCTTATCTGTGTCACGGGGACCGAGGGTCCTTATCTGTGTCACGGGGACCGAGGGTCCTTATCTGTGTCAAGGGGACCGAGGGTCCTTATCTGTGTCACGGAGACCGAGTGTCCTTATCTGTGTCACGGGGGCAGAGGGGTCCTTATCTGTGTCACGGGGACCGAGGGTCCTTATCTGTGTCACGGGGACCGAGGTTCCTTATCTGTGTCACGGGAACCGAGGGTCCTTATCTGTGTCACGGGGACCGAGGGTCTTTATCTGTGTCACGGGGACTGAGGGTCCTTATCTGTGTCACAGGGACCGAGGGTCCTTATCTGTGTCACGGGGACCGAGGTTCCTTATCTGTGTCACAGGGACCGAGGGTCCTTATCTGTGTCACGGGGACTGAGGGTCCTTATCTGTGTCACAGGGACCGAGGGTCCTTATCTGTGTCACGGGGACCGAGGGTCCTTATCTGTGTCACGGGGACCGAGGGTCTTTATCTGTGTCACGGGGACTGAGGGTCCTTATCTGTGTCACAGGGACCGAGGGTCCTTATCTGTGTCACGGGGACTGAGGGTCCTTATCTGTGTCACAGGGACCGAGGGTCCTTATCTGTGTCACGGGGACCGAGGGTCCTTATCTGTGTCACGGGGACCGAGGGTCCTTATCTGTGTCACGGAGACCGAGGGTCCTTATCTGTGTCACGGGGACAGAGGGGTCCTTATCTGTGTCACAGGGGCCGAGGGTCCTTATCTGTGTAACGGGGACCAAGGGTCCTTATCTGTGTCACAGGGGCCGAGGGGTCCTTATCTGTGTCACGGGGACAGAGGGGTCCTTATCTGTGTCACAGGGGCCGAGGGTCCTTATCTGTGTAACGGGGACCGAGGGTCCTTATCTGTGTCACAGGGGACCGAGGGTCCTTATCTGTGTCACGGGGACCGAGGGTCCTTATCTGTGTCACAGGGGCCGAGGGTCCTTATCTGTGTCATGGAGACCGAGGGGTCCTTATCTGTGTCATGGAGACCGAGGGTCCTTATCTGTGTCACGGGGACCGAGGGTCCTTATCTGTGTCACGGAGACCGAGGGGTCCTTATCTGTGTCACAGAGACCGAGGGTCCTTATCTGTGTCACGGAGACCGAGGGTCCCTTATCTGTGTCACGGGGGCCGAGGGTCTTTATCTGTGTCACGGGGACCGAGGGTCCTTATCTGTGTCACAGGGACCGAGGGTCCTTATCTGTGTCACAGGGACCGAGGGTCCTTATCTGTGTCACAGAGACCGAGGGGTCCTTATTTGTGTCACGGGGACCGAGGGTCCTTATCTGTGTCACGGGGACTGAGGGTCCTTATCTGTGTCACGGAGACCGAGGGTCCTTATCTGTGTCACGGGGACCGAGGGTCCTTATCTGTGTCACGGGGACCGAGGGTCCTTATCTGTGTCACGGGGACCGAGGGTCCTTATCTGTGTCACGGAGACCGAGGAGTCCTTATCTGTGTCACAGAGACCGAGGAGTCCTTATCTGTGTCACAGAGACCGAGGAGTCCTTATCTGTGTCACAGAGACCGAGGAGTCCTTATCTGTGTCACAGAGACCGAGGGTCCTTATCTGTGTCACGGGGACCGAGGGTCCTTATCTGTGTCACAGAGACCGAGGAGTCCTTATCTGTGTCACAGAGACCGAGGAGTCCTTATCTGTGTCACAGAGACCGAGGGTCCTTATCTGTGTCACGGAAACCGAGGGGCCCTTATCTGTGTCACAGGGACCGAGGGTCCTTATCTGTGTCATGGGACAGAGGGTCCTTATCTGTGTCACGGAGACCGAGGGTCCTTATCTGTGTCACGGGGGCCGAGGGTCCTTATCTGTGTCACGGGGACCGAGGGTCCTTATCTGTGTCACGGGGGCCGAGGGTCCTTATCTGTGTCACGGGGGCCGAGGGTCCTTATCTGTGTCACGGGGGCCGAGAGGTCCTTATCTATGTCACAGAGACCGAGG
>NW_027453857.1:1195000-1403762 GCF_040206685.1 Ascaphus truei | reverse complement strand
ACTAGCGGGAGATTTTAACAAGGTCTTAGACCCGCGCATAGATAGATCGCCGAGACAGGAGAAGGGGAGACAGGCAGGAACCAGAGAGCTACTAGAAGGGCTACGAAGGGGATGTCTAGTGGACATATGGCGAGAACAACACCCAGGCGAGCGCTCATATACAGCACCGACATTGTTTATTGCACTAAATCACGACGGCACGCCGAGATCTACCCCAGCTGCCGCCAGTAACAACCGCGCGCCGCCGCGTTTCCCCCACGCACCCCCCCCTCCACTTCGCGCGCAATTTACCTCCCTTCCCGACACCGTACCCGGCTCCTGCTCTGCCCCTCTGCTTCCCCGCACCCCCGCTTACCTTCATTTGATCTCCAGGGGTGTCGGGGAAGCCTGGGGAAGACGGGGAAGACGGGGAAGCCGGGCGCGCATGTTACTGTGACGTCACAGTGCGCCGCCACGCGCCGCGGCTACCCGCTTCCCAGCCGCATGGAGCCGGCGGCTTTTGCTTCAATAAGCAATGTCGCTACTGTACATTCTACTCGCACCCACATGACAGCTATAGCAGACTTGACCACTTCTTTGTATCGAGTAGAATGGTCCCACAAATTTCCGACACTCTTATACATGACATTACATGGTCGGATCATGCGTCTATCGAGCTAAAATGCACCCAAATTAGGCAGGTTAGCCCGGGAGCAAACTGGAAACTAAACAAGTCCCTTATTCAAATTCCAGAATTAGCGCAGACAATCAAAGACGAGATCAGACAATTTTTTATTACAAACACAGGCACTGTGGAATCCCACAATATGTTGTGGGAGGCTCACAAGGCCACAATTAGAGGGACACTGATTGGTCTCGCAGCAAGACGTAAACGGCAAAGAGAAGCGAAATTGACACAGCTATATCAGAGGCTACATGAACTCTCTGCACTACATAGCCGATCAGGTGGAGAGGATGTTCTTAAGGAGTTGAAAGATATAAGAATTGAGCTTAATCTTCTCCTCACGTCCCAGGCTGAGAGAGATATAAGTTGGACAAAGAGGAAATTTTTCGAGAAAGCCAACAAGCCGGACACTATGTTAGCCAACAGGATTCGAAATAGGCAGCCAAGTTATAACATACAAACTTTAAAAACCAAATCGGGGGAGATGACCTCCAACCCCAAACGCATAGTGGAAGAGTTTAGGCTGTTTTATGAACAGCTATATAATGGGGAGAAAGTGACACACAATCCAAAAACGACTAATCTTTTACAGTCCTTCCTAGAGGAAGCAGCCCTCCCAGAGCTGAGCAGGCTGGAAAACGAAGCAGCTCAATCTGACTTCACGTTAGAGGAATTGATGACGGTAATCAAACATCTTAAGCCCTCCAAGGCCCCAGGCCCAGACGGGTTTTCTAATCTATACTACAAGAAATTTATAGGGGTGCTAGCACCACATATGCTCAAGTTATTCAATGGAGTTCTGGCGGGGGAACCCTTCTCGGCCCAGATGCTTCAGGCGTCAATCTCCATAATTTATAAAAAGGACAAAGATCCCACAAATTGCCAAAGTTACCGGCCAATCTCTTTAATAAATTCGGACGTTAAAATATACTCCAAACTATTGGCCAATAGATTGAGTTCGATCCTGCCGAGGCTTATCCACCCAGACCAGGTTGGCTTTATTAGAGACAGACAGGCGGCCGACAACACAAGAAAAACAATAGATATTATTAACTACATTAACGCCAACGGGATCCGAGGAGTAGTTTTAAGTTTAGACGCAGAGAAGGCTTTTGACAGGATCGATTGGCCATATATGGAGTCCACGCTTGAGGCATTCGGGTTCGGAGAAAAACTCATAAGGGCAATAAAAGCATTATAATCGACCCCGACCGCCAGGGTGATACACCAGGGCTTCCCATCCGAGGTGTTTAAAATTAAAAGCGGTACCAGACAGGGCTGCCCACTATCGCCCCTGTTGTTCGCCCTATGCGTGGAACCGTTGGCGGCACACATCCGCCATCACCCGGACATCGCCGGAGTGCAAATTAGTTCCCAAGAGCATAAAATCGCTCTATACGCAGATGACATTATATTATCGTTAACAAAGCCGCTTACTTCATTGCCCAATCTGTTCGCGCTATTAGATAAATTCAGCAGAATCTCCGGCTTTAAGATTAACCAATCAAAATCGGAGGCATTGAATCTCAACATTCCAAAGGAGACAGAGAAACTAATTGAGATTAATTTTCAATTTAAATGGCAGGCCAGAGCTATAAAATATCTCGGAATATTTCTCACGAAACATAGCCGCAATCTCTATCAAGAGAACTACCCGAGACTTCTAAGAGCCCTCACTAAGGAACTCAAAGAGTGGGCCGCCTATGGGATATCCTGGATTGGCAGGATCTATTGTGTGAAAATGAACCTCCTCCCTAGGATATTATACCTGTTCCAAACTCTCCCGATACCCGTAGTAAGATCAGACATTTTAGCATTACAGAAAGCAGTTACGAAATTCATTTGGAAAAATAAAAAACCACGGGTAAAAATGTCAATTATGCAAAGACCTAGGGAAACTGGAGGTCTAGCAGTGCCGACCTTGATGGCTTACTATAAAGAGGCCCAACTATGCCAGATTACGCAGTGGCATGGTGATCCAGAGCTGAGGCGATGGGTAGCTTTGGAGAGGGAGGTGTGTGCTCCGCTAGAGCTCAAGGATCTTATTTGGTATCCCAGGGCTCGACTAAAAGATCTAAAGAACCTGCTGCCCTCTGTGTTGAACTCTCTCTCGGTCTGGGAATCGACAAAAAATAGACATTCACTGACCTCTAAAGATTCATTAATGGCCCCTTTAAATGGCAATCCGGACTTTGCTCCGGGGTTAACTGACAGGAACTTCACATGCTGGCAAAAGGGGGGCTTAAGAAGGCTTAAGGACCTGGAGGGCAGAGACACAATTAAAACATTCGAGATTTTACAGTCAGAAAAGGGCTTACCCAACACAGATTTTATTAGATACCTCCAGGTTCGGGCATTTTATACCAAACACCCAAACAGACCACCACTAACTAATTTTGAAAAGCTCTGTGATCGGGGAACCGATACACGGGGACTCATCTCTGCTCTGTACAGGGAGGTGGTTGGGACAGACAAGGATGACTCACATAGACCCAGTTTTATGACTCAATGGGAGACAGACCTGACAGGACCGTTAGAAGACGAAGAGTGGACAGCAATTTTCAAAGCTGCGGCCAGCAGCTCGATTTGTACGACACTGAAGGAGAACTCATATAAAGTATTATTGAGGTGGTACCTCACCCCAGTTAGATTGGCAAAATTTGTCGCGGGAGCTTCCCCTCTCTGCCCTAGACAGTGTGGGGAACAGGGGGACCTGGTGCATATGTTGTGGTCTTGTCCACGAATCATACCCGTCTGGACACAAATTAGAGATTGGCTTCAAAAGGTCTTTTTGGGCCTCAAAATCCAACTGGATCCGTGGGTTTTCTTATTAGGTAGGCCCACGGACGAGGTATCTCGATCAGGAAACAAACTAATAGCACACTTTGCTACGGCGATGAGGTGCGAGACCGCAGCGTTGTGGAATCAGAATGCGATTCCATCGATAGACAAAATTCGGAACAGAATTTGGTTCGCCTGCCAGATGGAAAAGTTGACAAGTCTAGTCAACGACACTGGCTCAAATTTTTAAAAAGTCTGGTCATTGTGGCTGGTACAGACCGATATCCCAGGGATGAGCAATGCCACCGTTTGGCTTTGATAGTAACAGGTGGGCTGTCCTTCAGTGACGGAACAGACACACGAGAGAGTTGACAAATAGTTTGACATATAGGACAAATGCGAGAGACCTACACCTTCCCCTGATCGTCGGACTCGGTGGGTTGATCGAGGAGTTAGATCAGAACACGCAGAAAGAGCCAGGTTTATTGGAATACTCGGAGGATGTTAGACACCTCCATGAGCCGTTACCTGCCCCCCCCCCACCCCCTTACCTCCCCCTCTCACGTCTTCCCCCTACCATGTTCGTCTTGATGTTGTATGTCATAAAGCAGACTAAATGATACTAATATGATTTTGGATTGTACTATCTCTGCAAAAAAACAATAAAAGAAAGTTATAAAAA
Organism: Ascaphus truei; assembly: GCF_040206685.1. Taxonomy (NCBI): domain Eukaryota; kingdom Metazoa; phylum Chordata; class Amphibia; order Anura; family Ascaphidae; genus Ascaphus; species Ascaphus truei. The sequence goes on along the minus strand of NW_027453857.1, from coordinate 1,399,635 downwards.
AAAAAAAGGATACATAAACGCAAAGCATGTACATGACTGTGCGCGCATTTTTACCCCGTCAAAAACATGGAACTTTATTGAGACTCAACATGGACATTAAAAAGGCCTCCATGAGGGCGCGCGGCTACATTGCCTATGCCAGGATGCAATTCCGAAAACTTTCAATTCCGAAAACTTTATTAGCAAACTGAATCTTACACACGCGCGACCCAACAGAAGATGGGATGCGCGCGCAACTTGAAAGATGGCGACGTCCTGTCGCAGCAGAGAAACGTGAATGGGACAGCACCGCGATCAGGATTGGCTAATCCTTGCATAAAAGAGACAGGGAACAGTCAGTCCTCATCTACAGAGCCTGAGGAAGTCCAGTTCCGGACGAAACGCGTTGCTCTTTCTTTCATCTGGGACATTTCACAGCACACCACAGAGGAGGCAGAGGTGTAGTTGCAGCTCCCCATCCGGACGCGGAAGGCGAGACCCCCTACTACTATACACCACACTGCCCCCCTCCTTGCTTTTACTTCCCCACAGAAGCCTTTGGTTTCTGTTTTTATACGTTTATTTTCATGTTTTTTATTAAAATTAGTTTTTTACCCTCCAGACCATAGTGTCTTTCATTTGTTGTTTAAACCCATCTTCAGCTTCAGCTACACCAGGAATAGAAGTGCAAAGAAACCGCTAGGAGTGTGTACTCACACTGGCCCGTGTGAGTAGTGTGTTATATATATACACTTTGTATCTTTGTCCCCACCCCTCCATCACCATCTGCTACCAATTGGGTAATATCACTTAATGGGCAGAAACAAGATACCAAGATAGGAACACACTCACATTAGCCCGTGTGAGTGCTAGATTATACCATTTTATTTCAGTGGTTTACAAATACCCCATCCTCCCCCTCATTGAAGTCTCTATATACGTATGACTTAATCCTATCCTCTTTTTTGTTTATATGAGAGGAAATCCCCCTAGAGCGGAACATTGAACCAACGAAGTAAGCAGAACATACAACAACAAGAAGAAGAACTCACACCGCGGGGAGAAAAGCATCATCGCAAGATCAACTGGATTCCCAAAGAAACCTTGAAGCGACTGAGCTTACACAAGGCCGTGTAAGTTATATATTATTATTTTTACCCTTCCACCCACACATACACATTTATGTATGTTCACCCCTTAAAATTGGACATCAGCCACCTGAGCCATTACGCTTGCTCAGGGTATAACCGCTACATTTTATTAAGTGTCAATTACTAGATCTATTACACTGCCTGTTTCCCACAACTGTGCTCCCCCATCCTTTCTGTATTTATCACACACAGCTATCTGTCACACACACACAGCTTTCTGTCACACACAGCTATCTGTCACACACACAGCTATCTGTCACACACACACACACACAGCTATCTGTCACACGCACACAGCTATCTGTCACACACAGCTATCTGTCACACACAGCTATCTGTCACACGCACACACAGCTATCTGTCACACACAGCTATCTGTCACACGCACAGCTATCTGTCACACACACACACGCACGCACGCACGCACACACACACACAGCTATCTGTCACACACACACACACACACACACACACACACACACACACACACACACACACACACACACACACACACACACACACACACACACACACACACACACACACACACACACACACACACACACACACACCTATCTGTCACACACACACACCTATCTGTCACACACACAACACACACACACAGCTATCTGTCACACACACAACACACACACACACACACACAGCCTATCTGTCACACACACACACACAGCTATCTATCACACACACAAACACATACACACCCACACAATCTATCACACACAGCTATGTATCACACACACACGCACACAATCTATCCCCCACACACACACCTATCTGTCACACACACAGCTATCTGTCACACACACAACACACACACAGCTATCTGTCACACACACAACACACACACACAGCTATCTATCACACACACAGCTATCTGTCACACACACACACAGCTATCTATCACGCACACAAACACATACACACCCACACAATCTATCACACACAGCTATCTATCACACACATGCACACAATCTATCCCCCACACACACAGCTGCTATCTGTCACTCACACAGCTATCTATCACATACCCGCTCACAGCTATCTGTCACACACACGGCTATCTCTTGCAGTCTCCCTGGCCCGCACTATAAAGATACAGAAGGATGGCCTCCTGAACGTCTATCTCCTGGTGGACGCGTCCAGTAGCGTCGGGGAGGAGAACTTCCAGACCTTCCGAACCTGCACCAACGCTCTCGTACTGGGGGTCTGTCTCGCATAGTGTCAATCACTGTCTCTTTATGTGTCTGACTGTCTCCTTATGTGTCTGACTGTCTCCTTATGTGTTTGACTGTCTACCTCTCTCTCCCTCTCAACTCTCTTTCTCCCTCCTCTCTATTTCTCCCCCCTTTCTCTCCATCTCTGCCTCACTCCCCCTCCTTCTCTCCCTCTCTTCCCCCCCTCTCTCTCTCTCTCTACCCCACTCTCCCTATCTGCCCCCTCTGTTACTGCCTCCTCCCCCCTCCCCCCAGCTCTCAGAGTTTGATATGAGGATGCAGTTTGGGATTCTCTCGTACGCGACAGAGCCCAGAGTTCTAATCAATGTCTATGACGATGACTCTGATGACTCCACTTACCTGCTGGGCCTGATTGAGGACACACTCAAATATGCTGGTGAGTAGCACAGCCTCCTGTACTAACCCCAGCCCCTCCCCTGCGCACACAGCATACTGTACTAACCCCTGCTCCCCCTTTATCTATGAGTTGGACATGTAGAAAGTTGACTGGTGGAAGCACACAGGGACCTTCCTGTAAGTAACTTACTTTGTATTTAAAGCATCAGAGCAGGGATACACAAAAACGTGACGTTTCAGGACAGACACGTCCTCTCCTCGGACCCTTTCATGAAGGCGCCACTCCTCCTACCCCTTTTCAATACTATCTATGAGTTGGAGAGATGGTGGTAGCAGTGGGATATACTATACTATTCGCAGCACACACAGCACCCTGTACTAATCCCAGCTCCTCTTCTCCACACACACACAGCACCCTGTACTAATCCCAGTGCACGCACAGCATCCTGTGCTAACCACTGCCCCCCCCCCCTCCACAGTGAATTAGAAAGATGGTGTAAGAAGTGGGATATTCTATGTTTTACACTAATCCCAGCACATTCACCACATCCTGTGCTAATCCAAACTCCAACCCCACGCGGCATCCTGTACTGGCGGTTCATTATTATGCTAGATCACAAGGACAAATCCGGAACAAACATCAAAGCCGCTCTGGACAAAGTGTACGAGATGATGGTAGTACAGGAGAGGAAATATGAGCCCGCCGTGTGGAACACGATTCAGCACGTGATTATTCTTCTGACAGACGGTAAGCATCAGAGAAATCAGAGGTGCATTGCCAATCCAGAACCAGAGAGAGATCAGGGCTACAGGGCCCAGAATGCATTGCAAATCCACAACCAGAGAGCGATCAGGGCTACAGGGACCAGAATGCATTGCAAATCCAGAACCAGAGAGACATCAGGGCTACAGGGCCCAGAATGCATTGCAAATCCAGAACCAGAGAGCGATCAGGGCTACAGGGACCAGAATGCATTGCAAATCCACAACCAGAGAGAGAGAGAGATCAGGACTACAGAGACCAGAATGCATTGCAAATCCACAATCAGAGAGAGATCAGGGCTACACGGACCAGAATGCATCGCAAATCCAAAGCCAGAGAGAGATCAGGACTACAGGGACCAGAATGCACTGCAAATCCACAACCAGAGAGATCAGGGCTACAGGGACCAGAATGCATTGCAAATTCACAACCAGAGAGATCAGGGCTACAGGGACCAGAATGCATTGCAAATTCACAACCAGAGAGATCAGGGCTACAGGGACCAGAATGCATTGCAAATTCACAACCAGAGAGATCAGGGCTACAGGGACCAGAATGCATTGCAAATTCACAACCAGAGAGATCAGGGCTACAGGGACCAGAATGCATTGCAAATTCAGAATCAGGGAGAAACCTGGGCATCAGGGACCAGCATGCATTGCAAATCCAGAACCAGAGAGAGATCTTGATTACAGGGACCAGAATGCACTGCAAATCCAGAAACAGAGAGAAATTAGGATTACAGGGCCCAAAATGCTTTGCAAATCGAGAACCAGAGAGAGAGAAGGATTACAGGGACCAGAATGCATTGCAAATCCGCAACCAGAGAGAGAGATTAGGACGACATGGACCAGAATGCATTGCAAATCCAGAACCAGAGAGAGAGAGAAAGGGAGAGAGAGAGAGATCAGGGTGTCAGTGACCAGCATGCATTGCTCCTCGTGTCCTGCTGTTCCCAGGTAAATCTAACATGGGAGGTCGGCCGGTTGACGCCATAAACAAAATTAAGGAACTCCTGGCAATCAGGCCGAACAGAGAAGATTATCTGGGTGAGGAACCGTGTCACATCCCTCCATTCTCTCTCCTCCTCTCTCCCCCTCCGCATGTCCCTCTCTCTCTCCCCCTTTCCTCGTTCCCTCCCTCTCTCTCTCCCCCTTTCCTCGTTCCCTCCCTTTCCCCCTCTCCCTATCTATTTCTCACCCTATCCATGAGTCCTGCTCTCCCTCCCTTCCTCTCTGTCTCTCCCTCCTCACATTCTCTCTCCTTCTCTCTCCCCATCTCTCTCTCTCTTTGTCCCTCTCTCCTCGTTCCCTCCCTTTATCTCTCTCCCTATCCCCCTCTCCCTGTCTATTTCTCACCCTATCCATGAGTCCTGCTCTCCCTCCCTTCCTCTCTATGTCTCTCTCTCTCTGCCTCTCCCCCCTCTCTCCCCAGATGTGTATGCCTTTGGGATTGGTGCTGCGGATGTAGATAAGACGGAGCTGAGTGACATAGCGTCTCAGAAGGATGGAGAGAAACATGTGTTCATCCTAAACAGTGCAGAAGACATGAAGACGGCGTTTCACAAGATGCTTGGTATGGCATCTCCTCCTCAAGCTCTTCTCCTCCTTCTTCCTCCACTCTCTCCTTCCCCTCGTCTCCCTCCTATTCCTCTCTCCCTCTCTGTGTGTCTTCCTTTCCTACTGTCTTATTCTACTGTGGGTTGGGTTAACATTTGTAAACTTAGGGGGGCTTCATTTCATCACTCCAGGTGAGCTGAATTGTATTTGGTTTTGTATCTAGGTTATGTTACTTTCAGTTGAAGTGTGTTGAGTTGTGTTGGGTTACATTGGGTTGTATGGTTGATTTCAGTTGAAGTGTGTTGAGTTACTTTTGGTTGTATGGTTGATTTAAGGTGAAGTGCGTTTAATTGTGTTGGGTTACATTGGGTGTATGGTTGATTTCAGTTGAAGTGTGTTGAGTTACTTTGGGGTTTATGGTTGATTTCAGTTGAAGTGTGTTGAGTTGTGTTGAGTTACTTTGGGTTGTATGGTTGATTTCAGTTGAAGTGTATTGAGTTCTAATAGGGTTTATTAAGTTCTACTTCAAATGTGTGCAGTTTAGTTGTGTTTAGTCAAGGTTAATACAATTATGTCGAGTTTACTTAAGATATCTTGAGCTTAATTGAATGATGTTGAGTTTGAATTTTGCTATGTTAACTTGTAGTCGAGTTGTGTTGAGTTCTAATAGAGTTTAGTTGGGTTGTTTTGAGTTTAATTACATTGTGCTGAGCTCTAGTTGAATTTAATGCAGTAATTACAGTATGATAGTTCTCTAAAGTTAATAAGGAAGAGACATTGTGTTGTGTGTTGCCGCATTGTTTCCCTACAGAGATTCGGAATTATGGGGACATGTGTGGTCTTAATGACGAGTCTCCGGAAGCAGAGAAGAGTCACCACCATCCTTGGACTGTTCAGATCGACGTGAGTGTGGAACACAGCACAAAAAATACAGTTCCACTTCTGAACCCCACTTTAGTTCAAGTCATCCCACTTCAAAACAAGGCTTAGGGTTTCCCTCTGTTTACATCCAATGGTTAAAGAGGGGGGAAGGATAGAGACAGAATCCTTCTGGGGAGGTCTATCTTCTCAGCATCTCTAAATGTTTCCCCGAAGAGCTCATTCCAGTTCCTCTATAAAGCTACAAACACAACAAACTGGTGACCACAGAAGTAGCTAAAAGTAGCTAAAAACTCAGGACTCTGAAACTTTTAGATCACCATTTTTTAATTAGGTTTAAATGAACAAGCACCAAAATAAATTACTTAGATCAGGGGGTATCCAACATCAGTCTTCGACTGAGCCACGGATTGAATCCCATGTGCTGAAGCAGGGATATCCTGTGAGGCTGACCTGGTGGTGGCACTTGAGGACTGGAGTTGGCCATCCCTGCTCTAGATGATAAAAGACCAGACTTTAAAATGATTATAATTTTAACGCAAAGCTGGTTCCAAAATCCCTACGGCCGGCCTACAGAATCAGATTTCCGATGAAGCCAAAGGCAACATTTTATAATCGACTAAAAACATAATATCGATCATTGTTTCATCTTCCAACTTGTTATGAGAGGACCAAAGCAGAAACCTCCAAGAAAGAGTCGAAAGGGGAGCCTGGGAGTTTCCCAATTACCTGTTTCTAGAATGTGGCTGCTCTACCGAGGACATGGAAACGTAGACTTTGGCTGAGAAGGACCATTTCTCCATAGCCTGCCAGCTTCAGGCAGGGCCTCTTGCTCTAGCTCTTCTATCAGTCCCTGACCACCTTCATCATATGGGACCTAGGGCACTGCCAGCTGTACTCTGTCCCAAAGGAACTGGGGAACCCCATTAGATGGGCGACAATACCTTTCCATGTCTGCTTGATTCATCTCCTAATAGGTTATGGGTCCTGCAAATGTTGGGCGTTAGATGTAGCGACTCTTCCAGATGGGCTCCTGTTTTGCCGTAAACACCGTCTCCCACTGCCAAAATCTCCCGGGCGCCAACATACTGTACGGGACATGTTTTCTGGGTTAACATGTCAAATTCAAACCGAGGGGTGAAATGTCCCAGAGAGTTGGCCATGGTGGACCTAAAGCCGTCTACATAGAGAGAGGAAGAGAAATAGCTTGCAGTCTCCTCTCCAAAAACTCCAACACTGCACCCGTAGTCACAGCATGGGGAGGGGGGGAGAGAGGAGAGGGAGAGAGAGACAGGGAGGGGGGGGAGAGAGAAGGGGGATGAGAAAGAGAGGGGAAGAGAAAGGGGGAGGGGAGAGAGAAACACCCCAACACTGACTGCTCCCATAGTCTCAGCGTCGGGAGGGGGGAGAGAGAGGTGCGGGAGAGAGAGACAGGGAGGGAGGAGAAAGAGGGGGGAGAGAGAGTGGGGGAGAAAGCGAGAAGGGCGATAGAGAAGGTGGAGAGAGAGCGGGGGGGAGAGGGGGGGAGAGAGAAACACTAACTGACTGCTCCCATAGTTTCAGCATGGGGAGGGGGGAGAGGGGGGGATGGGGGGAAGAGAGAGAGCAAAGAGGGGGCAGGAGAGACAAAGAGAGATGGAGTTTCCCCTTAGTGTTACAGCCACACGCTAGATCCCACTTCAAAGATCAGGCCGTGAAACGTTTGCCTGCCTCTTCCAGTTTCAGACGAAGAGCCCCTGTAAGGGGTCCCTGATCTCCAAGTCCTGGGTGCTCTCCGCAGCCCACTGCTTCAAGGGCGACTGGCCGGCCAGTGACTACTCTGTGAAAATCGGTAGGAGAGGACGCTGCTCTCTGAAGTGGGATCTGGAGAGGCTGTAACACTGTGTGGGAAAGGACGATATCAGAACCTCAACAGATCTGTCCACCAGTATATCTCTTCCCCCTCCCTATCGTTCTCTCCCCCCCCTATCGTTCTCTCCCCCCCATCCCACCCCTCCCTCTCTCTGCCCCCCATTTCCCTCCTCTCTCGCTCTCTCCCCCTTCCTCTCTCTACCCCTCTCTCCCCCCTTCCCACCCCCTTCCTCTCTCTACCCCTCTATTCTTCCTCTCTTATTTTCTCTCTCCCTCTCTTCTGCTCTTTCTCTCTGTGTATCTCTCTCTCTTTCTCTCTCCCACCCTATCTCTTACCACCCCTCCCTTTCCCCTTCTCTCTCCCTCTCCCCTTCTCTCCTCCCTCTTTCTCTTCCTCCCTCTCTTCTTCTCTCCCTTTCCTTGCTTTTCCTTTCCCCTCTCTCCCCTTCTCTCCTCCCTCTTTCTCTTCCTCCCTCTCTTCTCCCCCCCTCTCCCTCTCTTGATGCTGTAACACTGGGGGAGGGGGTGCGAGGGAGCTCAGGGCCTGGTCTCTGTGGTGGGGAGCAAGGGAAAGAAAGAGGGAGTTTTAAGCTCAGAGGCTGGTCTTTGAAGTGGGATCCCGTTCCTTTAGGTGGGGTGACCTACAAAGTGAAGGAGATTAAGATCCACGACTGTTACGACCTGGGCAGAAAGTCTTCCATCGGGATAACGGAGGACTATGACTACGATGTGGCCCTCGTTCAACTGGAGACCCCAGTGACCTTCTCTAAGAGCGCCAGGTAACCCCCGCTCTGCCACTGTCTCTCTGTGTGACCTCGGTCACTCCCCTCTCCTGTGCTCTGCTGCTGTCTCTCTGTGTGACCACGGTCACTCCCCTCTCCTGTGCTCTGCCACTGTCTCTGTGTGACCTCGGTCACTCCCCTCCTCCTGTGCTCTGCCGCTGTCTCTGTGTGACCTCGGTCACTCCCCTCTCCTGTGCTCTGCCGCTGACTCTGTGTGACCTCGGTCACTCCCCTCTCCTGTGCTCTGCCGCTGTCTCTCTGTGTGACCTCGGTCACTCCCCTCTCCTGGGTCACTCCCCTCTCCTGTGCTCTGCCGCTGTCTCTCTGTGTGACCTCGGTCACTCCCCTCTCCTGTGCTCTGCCGCTGTCTCTCTGTGTGACCTCGGACACTCCCCTCTCCTGTGCTCTGCCGCTGTCTCTCTGTGTGACCTCGATCACTCTCCTCTCCTGTGCTCTGCCGTTGTCTCTCTGTGTGACCTCGGTCACTTGACCCCCTCCTGTGCTCTGCCGCTGTCTCTCTGTGCGATCTCGGTCACTCCCCCTCCTGTGCTCTGCCTCTGACTCTGTGTGACCTCAGTCACTCCCCCTCCTGTGCTCTGCCTCTGACTCTGTGTGACCTCTGTCACTTCTCTTCCTGTGCTCTGTTACTGTCTCTCTGACCTCGGTCACTTCTCCTCCTCTGCTCTGCCGCTGACGCTATGTGTGACCCTTGGCAGGCCGATCTGTATTCCCTGCACTGAATTAGCCAACAAAGCCATGAAAAGGAGCGAGGCGTCAACATGCAAAGATCACAGTAATTATCCATCCACCCATCCATGTATCATTCCATCTATCTATCTATCAACATGCAAAGATCACAGTAATTATCCATCCATCCATCCATCCATCTATCTTATCCATCCATCTATCATTCCATCCATCTATCTTATCCATCCATCTATCATTCCATCTATCTTATCCATCCATCTATCTTATCCATCCATCTATCATTCCATCCATCTATCATTCCATCATCTATCATTCCATCTATCTTATCCATCCATCTATCTTATCCATCCATCTATCATTCCATCCATCTATCTTATCCATCCATCTATCATTCCATCTATCTTATCCATCCATCTATCTTATCCATCCATCTATCATTCCATCATCTATCTTATCCATCCATCTATCTTATCCAGCCATCTATCATTCCATCCATCTATCTTATCCATCCATCTATCATTCCATCCATCTATCTTATCCGTCCATCTATCATTCCATCCATCTATCTTATCCATCCATCTATCATTCCATCCATCTATCTTATCTATCTATCTTATCCATCCATCCATCTATCATTCCATCCATCTATTTATCCATCCATCTATCATTCATCCATCTATCTTATCCGTCCATCTATCATTCCATCCATCTATCTTATCCATCCATCTATCATTCCATCCATCTATCATTCCATCCATCTATCTTATCTATCTATCTTATCCATCCATCCATCTATCATTCCACCCATCTATCTTATCTATCTATCTTATCCATCCATCCATCTATCATTCCATCCATCTATCTTATCCATCCATCTATCTTATCCATCCATCCATCCATCTATCATTCCATCTATCTTATCCATCCATCTAACATTCCATCCATCTATCTTATCCATCCATCTATCATTCCATCTATCTTATCCATCCATCTATCTTATCCATCCATCTATCATTCCATCCATCTATCTTATCCATCCATCTATCATTCCATCTATCTTATCCATCCATCTATCTTATCCATCCATCTATCTTATCCATCCATCTATCTTATCCATCCATCTATCATTCCATCCATCTATCATTCCATCCATCTATCTTATCCATCCATCTATCATTCCATCCATCTATCTTATCCATCCATCTATCATTCCATCCATCTATCATTACATCCATCTATCTTATCTATCTATCTTATCCATCCATCTATCATTCCATCCATCTATCTTATCCATCCATCATTCCATCTATCCATCTATCTATCAACATGCAAAGATCACAGTAATTATCCATCCATCCATCCATCTATCTTATCCATCCATCTATCATTCCATCTATCATTCCATCTATCCATCTATCTATCAACATGCAAAGATCACAGTAATTATCCATCTATCTGTATCTATCTATCTATCTATCTATCTATCTATCTATCTATCTATCTATCTATCCATCCATCTATCATTCCATCTATCTTATCCATCCATCTATCTTATCCATCCATCTATCATTCCATCATCTATCTTATCCATCCATCTATCTTATCCAGCCATCTATCATTCCATCCATCTATCTTATCCATCCATCTATCATTCCATCCATCTATCTTATCCGTCCATCTATCATTCCATCCATCTATCTTATCCATCCATCTATCATTCCATCCATCTATCTTATCTATCTATCTTATCCATCCATCCATCTATCATTCCATCCATCCATCTATCATTCATCCATCTATCGTATCCATCCATCTATCATTCCATCCATCTATCTTATCCATCCATCTATCATTCCATCCATCTATCATTCCATCCATCTATCTTATCTATCTATCTTATCCATCCATCCATCTATCATTCCATCCATCTATCTTATCTATCTATCTTATCCATCCATCCATCTATCATTCCATCCATCTATCTTATCCATCCATCTATCTTATCCATCCATCCATCTATCATTCCATCTATCTTATCCATCCATCTAACATTCCATCCATCTATCTTATCCATCCATCTATCATTCCATCTATCTTATCCATCCATCTATCTTATCCATCCATCTTATCCATCCATCTATCATTCCATCCATCTATCTTATCCATCCATCTATCATTCCATCTATCTTATCCATCCATCTATCTTATCCATCCATCTATCTTATCCATCCATTTATCATTCCATCCATCTATCATTCCATCCATCTATCATTCCATCCATCTATCTTATCCATCCATCTATCATTCCATCCATCTATCTTATCCATCCATCTATCATTACATCCATCTATCATTACATCCATCTATCTTATCTATCTATCTTATCCATCCATCTATCATTCCATCCATCTATCTTATCCATCCATCATTCCATCTATCCATCTATCTATCAACATGCAAAGATCACAGTAATTATCCATCCATCCATCCATCCATCCATCCATCTATCTTATCCATCCATCTATCATTCCATCTATCATTCCATCTATCCATCTATCTATCAACATGCAAAGATCACAGTAATTATCCATCTATCTGTATCTATCTATCTATCTATCTATCTATCTATCTATCTATCTATCTATCTATCTATCTACATGCAAAGATCACAGTAATTATCTATCTTATCTATCTATCTATCTATCTATCTATCTATCTATCTATCTATCTATCTATCTATCTATCTGTCTATCTATCTATCTGTGTATCTATCTATCTATCTATCTATCTATCTATCTATCTATCTATCTATCTATCTATCTATCTATCTATCTAAATCTATCTGTGTCTCTCTGTGTCTCTCTGTGTCTCTCTGTGTCCCTGTGTCTCTCTGTGTCTCTCTGTGTCCCTGTGTCTCTCTGTGTCCCTGTGTCTCTCTGTGTCCCTGTGTCTCTCTGTGTCCCTGTCTCTCTGTGTCCCTGTCTCTCTGTGTCCCTGTCTCTCCGTGTCCCTGTGTCTCTCGGTGTCCCTGTGTCTCTCGGTGTCCCTGTGTCTCTCGGTGTCCCTGTGTCTCTCGGTGTCCCTGTGTCTCTCGGTGTCCCTGTGTCTCTCGGTGTCCCTGTGTCTCTCCGTGTCCCTGTGTCTCTCGGTGTCCCTGTGTCTCTCGGTGTCCCTGTGTCTCTCCGTGTCCCTGTGTCTCTCGGTGTCCCTGTGTCTCTCGGTGTCCCTGTGTCTCTCGGTGTCCCTGTGTCTCTCGGTGTCCCTGTGTCTCTCGGTGTCCCTGTGTCTCTCGGTGTCCCTGTCTCTCTGTGTCTCTGTCTCTCTGTGTCCCTGTCTCTCTGTGTCCCTGTGTCTCTGTGTCCCTGTGTCTCTGTGTCCCTGTCTCTCTGTGTCCCTGTCTCTCTGTGTCCCTGTGTCTCTGTCCCTGTGTCCCTGTGTCTCTCTTTGTCCCTGTGTCTCTCTTTGTCCCTGTGTCTCTCTGTGTCCCTGTGTCTCTCTGTGTCCCTGTGTCTCTCTGTGTCCCTGTGTCTCTCTGTGTCCCTTTCTCCCTGTGTTCCTGTGTCTCTCGGTGTCCCTGTCTCTCTGTGTTCCTGTGTCTCTCGGTGGCCCTGTGTCTCTCTGTGTCCCTGTCTCTCTGTGTCCGTGTCTCTCTGTGTCCGTGTCTCTCTGTGTCCCTGTGTCTCTCTGTGTCGCTGTGTCTCTCTGTGTCCATGTGTCTCTCTGTGTCCCTGTGTCTCTCTGTGTTCCTGTGTCTCTCTGTGTCCCTGTGTCTCTCTGTGTCCCTGTGTCTCTCTGTGTCCCTGTGTCTCTCTGTGTCCCTGTGTCCCTGTGTCTCTCTGTGTCCCTGTGTCCCTGTGTCTCTCTGTGTCCCTGTCTCTCTGTGTCCGTGTCTCTCTGTGTCCGTGTCTCTCTGTGTCCCTGTGTCTCTCTGTGTCTCTCTGTGTCCCTGTGTCTCTCTGTGTCTCTCTGTGTCCCTGTGTCTCTCTGTGTCCCTGTGTCTCTCTGTGTCCCTGTCTCCCTGTCTCTCTGTGTTCCTGTCTCTCTGTCCCTGTGTCTCTCGGTGTCCCTGTGTCTCTCGGTGTCCCTGTGTCTCTGTGTCCCTGTCTCTCAGTGTCCCTGTCTCTCAGTGTCCCTGTCTCTCAGTGTCCCTGTGTCTCTGTGTCCCTGTGTCTCTGTGTCCCTGTGTCTCTGTGTCCCTGTGTCTCTCTGTGTCCCTGTCTCTCTGTGTCCCTGTCTCTCTGTGTCCCTGTCTCTCTGTGTCCCTGTGTCTCTCTGTGTCCCTGTGTCTCTCTGTGTCCCTGTGTCTCTCTGTGTCCCTGTGTCTCTCTGTGTCCCTGTGTCTCTCTGTGTCCCTGTCTCTCTGTGTCCCTGTCTCTCTGTGTCCCTGTGTCTCTCTGTGTCCCTGTGTCTCTCTGTGTCCCTGTGTCTCTCTGTGTCCCTGTGTCTCTCTGTGTCCCTGTGTCTCTCTGTGTCCGTGTCTCTCTGTGTCCCTGTGTCTCTCTGTGTCCCTGTGTCTCTGTTTTCTCTGTGTCCCTGTCTCTCTGTGTCCCTGTGTCTTTGTGTCTCTCTGTGTCCCTGTGTCTCCCTGTCTCTCTGTGTCTCTCTGTGTCCCTCTATGTCCCTCTGTGTCTCCCTGTGTCCCTCTGTGTCTCTGTGTCTCTGTCTCCCTGTCTCTCTCGGTGTTTCTCTTTGTCCCTGTGTCTCTGTCCTATGTCCCTGTGTTTTTATGTCTCTCTGTCTCTCTGTGTCTCTCTGTGTCCGTGTCTCTCTGTGTCCCTGTGTCTCTCTGTGTCCGTGTCTCTCTGTGTCCCTGTGTCTCTCTGAGTCCCTGTGTCTCTCTGTGTCCCTGTCTCTCTGTGTCCCTGTGTCTTTGTGTCTCTCTGTGTCCCTGTGTCTCTGTGTCTCCCTGTCTCTCTGTGTCCCTCTATGTCCCTCTGTGTCTCCCTGTGTCCCTCTGTGTCTCTGTGTCTCTGTCTCCATGTCTCTCTCGGTGTTTCTCTTTGTCCCTGTGTCTCTGTCCTATGTCCCTGTGTTTTTATGTCTCTCTGTCTCTCTGTGTCTCTCTGTGTCCGTGTCTCTCTGTGTCCCTGTGTCTCTCTGTGTCCCTGTCTCTCTGTGTCCCTGTCTCTCTGTGTCCCTGTGTCTCTCTGTGTCCCTGTGTCTCTCTGTGTCCCTGTGTCTCTCTGTGTCCCTGTGTCTCTCTGTGTCCCTGTGTCTCTCTGTGTCTCTCTGTGTCCCTGTGTCTCTCTGTGTCCCTGTGTCTCTGTTTTCTCTGTGTCCCTGTCTCTCTGTGTCCCTGTGTCTTTGTGTCTCTCTGTGTCCCTGTGTCTCTGTGTCTCCCTGTCTCTCTGTGTCTCTCTGTGTCCCTCTATGTCCCTCTGTGTCTCCCTGTGTCCCTCTGTGTCTCTGTGTCTCTGTCTCCCTGTCTCTCTCGGTGTTTCTCTTTGTCCCTGTGTCTCTGTCCTATGTCCCTGTGTTTTTATGTCTCTCTGTCTCTCTGTGTCTCTCTGTGTCGGCTATGCACTAAACTCTGATAAGTGGCTTTAAGAGCGCAAAGTGCTTTTAGAACGTGATATTGCGCTCAGCGCGATTCACAGAGCAGTGATAAGAGGCACTTTGCGCTCTTAAACGGCTTTTTTCAAAGCTCGTACGATCAGCTAAACGCGCTGATTTCTGCCAGTCTGCGCGATTTTCAAAGCTACGATAAGTGATCGTGCTTTAAAAACGCGCTTAAAAAAGCACGCCAGCCAAGGGCAGGTGCAAAAGGAGCTGAACTTAGAAACATTTATTTGTTTCTACTTTTTGCAGGCACACCATCCATACAACAGGCCGGCGGGTGTCCCTGGCTGACCCCACGGGTGTCACCGGGTGATCCCCGCGGGAGTCCGGGTGTCCCCGCGGGCCTGCGGTACCAATGGTGTGCCCCCAAAAAATAAACAATACTTGTAAATAAATATACCTCCCTCCCCCTAACACATACACTACAGTAATGGGCAAAATTACTATTATCCACATATGGATAATAATGCATTTGCCCATTTAAATACACGAGTCACAATAAATACAGTAAATACATATTGCACTTACCTTTTCCAGGCACCCACGGTGAAGGCCGTCTTCATCCTCATCCTCATCCTGCCCATGTCTCTCCGGTGCTACAAAACATACACAAGAATTAAAAGAGCCGATGTAATGTCCCCTAACCCCTTAATTACCTTAGTGGTCATTAGCCACTATAGTAATTAAGGGGTTAAACCACCCTCACTCACCACTCGGGAGGCCTAACCACCCTCCCCCACTACCCACAGGGAGGCCTAACCACCCTCCCCCACTACCCACAGGGAGGCCTAACCACCCTAGCTTGGGAACAATACCCCCTTCCACCACCTCCGCCACCCACAATAAACATCACTATATTTAATAAACAATACATAACCCACCCACTCCCTGTGCCCCCCCCATAAATACATGATTTATTCTTTTATATACAAGGTTAATACCCCAGGCCCACGGAAGTCCCCGGTGGTCCTGGCAGGTGTCCGCCCACGGGTACCAGGCTGCGGACCCACGAGGGACACCTGCGGTGAAGAACCGGTGGCCCCACAACTGTGGGGGCCCCGTAGGGACCACCCGAGGGCCCCAGACCCCCGTGGCAAACACCTGAGGACTCTCAGACACCTGTGGGGCTGACCTGGGGACCCCCAAACACCCGCAGGGCCACCCATGGAGACTCCATTTGGGGCCCACAGTGACCCGCGGGGACCACCTGGAGGCCCAAAGTGCCTGGCGGGGACCACCCGAGGGCTCCCAGGCCCCTGGGGGACTGGTGCACTGCGGGGCCTGCGGACACCTGCCAGGACCACCGGGGACTCCCGTGGGCCTGGGGTATTAACCTTGTATATAAAAGAATAAATCATGTATTTATGGGGGGGCACAGGGAGTGGGTGGGTTATGTATTGTTTATTAAATATAGTGATGTTTATTGTGGGTAGCGGGGGTGGGGGAAGGGGGTATTGTCCCCAAGCTAGGGTGGGGAGGCGTCCCTGTGGATAGTGGGTGAGGGGGGTTAGGCCTCACGGGGTGGGTAGTGGGGAGGGTGGTTAGACCTCCCGAGTGGTGGGTGAGGGTGGGTTAACCCCTTAATGACTGTAGCAGTTAATGACCGCTAAGGTGATGAAGGGGTTAGGGGACATTACACTGGCTCTTTTTATTATTGTGTATGTTTTTCAGCACCGGAGGGCACAGACGGTGATGAAGATGAGGATGGCCTTCATCGTGGCAGCCGGGCAAGAAGGGTGAGTGCAAGATGTCTTTATTTTATTTATTGCGATTAATGTATTTTAAATGGGCAAATGCACTATTATCCATATGTGGATAATAGTAATTTTGCCAATTACTGTACTGTAGTGTAAGTGTTAGGGGTCTGGGGGCTGTATTTTTTCACAGTATTGTTTATTTTTGGGGGGGCACACCATTGGTACCGCAGGCCCGCGAACACCCCCAGACCCCCGGACTCCCGTGGGGTCAGCCGGGGACACCCGCCGGCCTGTTGTATGGATGGCGTGCCTGCAAAAAGGTAAACAACGCCTTGAGCTGGCGTGCTTTTTTAAGCACGTTTTTAAAGCACGATCACTTATCGTAGCTTTGAGAATCGCGCAGACTGGCAGAAATCAGCGCGTTTAGCTGATCGGACGAGCTTTGTGGGACTTAGAAACATCTCTTGAAAAAAGCCGTTATAGAAAGTGCCTGTTAGCGCTGCTCTGTGAATCGCGCTGAGCGCGATATCACGTTCTAAGAGCACTATGCGCTCTTACACCCACTTATCGTAGGTTAGTGCATAGGCCCCTTTATCTCAGTCCCACTCACACTCCCTCTCTCTATTGCACTCACACTCCCCCTCTCTGTCAACGCTCACTCTCTCTCTGTCCCTTCCTCTCACAATCCCTCTCTCTGTCCCTCTCACATTCACTCACACTCCCTCTCTCTGTCTCTCACACTAACACTCTCTGTCCCTCTCGCATTCATTCTCTCTGTCCCTCTCACACTCACTCACACTCCCTCTCTCTCTCTCTCTCTCTCTCTCTCTCACACTAACACTTTCTGTCCCTCTCGCATTCATTCTCTCTGTCCCTCTCACACTCACTCACACTCCCTCTCTCACACCAACACTCTGTCCCTCTCACAATCCCTCTCTCTGTCCCTGTCACTCTTACTCACTCTCCCTCTCTCTCACACTAACCCTCTCTGTCCCTCACGCACTCATTCTCTCTGTCCCTCTCACATTCACTCACACTCCCTCTCTCTGTCTCTCACACTAACACTCTCTGTCCCTCTCGCACTCATTCTCTCTGTTCCTCTCACACTCACTCACACTCCCTCTCTCACACTAACACTCTGTCCCTCTCGCATTCCCTCTCTCTGTCCCTCTCACACTCACTCACACTACCTCTCTCTGTCCTTCTCACATTACCTCTCTTTGTCTCTCACACTAACACTCTCTGTCCCTCTCACTCACACTCCCTCTCTCTGTCCCTCTCACACTCACTCACTCACTCACTCATTCCCTCTCTCTGTCTCACACTAACCCTCTCTGTCCCTCTCGCACTCGTCTCTCTATCTCACTCTCACTCACACTCCCTCTCTCTCACACTAACCCGCTCTGTCCCTCACGCACTCATTCTCTCTGTTCCTCTCACACTCACTCACACTCCCTCTCTCACACTAACACTCTGTCCCTCTCGCATTCCCTCTCTCTGTCCCTCTCACACTCACTCACACTACCTCTCTCTGTCCTTCTCACACTACCTCTCTTTGTCTCTCACACTAACACTCTCTGTCCCTCTCACTCACACTCCCTCTCTCTGTCCCTCTCACACTCACTCATTCCCTCTCTCTGTCTCACACTAACCCTCTCTGTCCCTCTCGCACTCGTCTCTCTATCTTACTCTCACTCACACTCCCTCTCTCTCACACTAACCCCGCTCTGTCCCTCACGCACTCATTCTCTCTGTCCCTCTCACATTCACTCATACTCCCTGTCTTTGTCTCTCACACTAACACTCTCTGTCCCTCTCACTCACACTCCCTCTCTGTCCCTCTCACACTCACTCACACTACCTCTCTTTGTCTCTCACACTAACACTCTCTGTCCCTCTCACTCACACTCCCTCTCTCTGTCTCTCACACTAACCCTGTCTGTCCCTCTCACTCACACTCCCTCTCTCTGTCCCTCTCACACTCACTCACACTCCCTCTCTCTCTCTCCCTCTCAGAGGAGTGGCTGTTGCAAACCAGTGAGGTTTCCGCAGGATATATCTCTAACAGTTTTGATGAGCTTCAAGTGAAGATAAAGAATAAGCAGGCTGTGAGTCCCCACTGTGACCTCTAGGACATCTCACTGTCACCTCTAGGACATCCCACTGCCACCTCTAGGATATCTCACTGTCCCCCCTAGGACATCTCACTGTCCCCGCTAGGACATCTCACTGTCCCCGCTAGGACATCTCACTGTCCCCTATAGGACATCTCACTGTCACCTCTAGGACATCTCACTGTCACCTCTAGGACATCTCACTGTCACCTCTAGGACATCTCACTATCACCTGTAGGACCAACACACTGCCAGTAACAGCCCCCCCTCTCTCTCCCCTCCTATCTCTCCTCCCTCTCTCTCTCAGAGAGACGCCTGTGTATCTCGTGTCCGAACGTGGGAGAAATTTAAGACGATTGACCCCTCTTTTGTGGTGTCACCGCGTCATCTCTGTGTGGAGGGAGACATGTCATGTAAAGGTGAGACTGCTTTCCAATGAGTGAGACATCCTTCCAATGAGTGAGACTGCTTTCCAATGAGTGACGCATCCTTCCAATGAGTGAGACATCCTTCCAATGAGTGAGCCTGCCTCCCAATGAGCAACACTGCCTCCCAATGAGCGACACTGCCTCCCAATGAGCGTGACTGCCTCCCAATGAGCGAGACTGCCTCCTAATGAGCGAGACTGCCTCCCAATGAGTGACACTGCCTCCCAATGAGTGACACTGCCTCCCAATGAGTGAGACTGCCTCCCAATGAGTGACACTGCCTCCCAATGAGCGAGACTGCCTCCTAATGAGCGAGACTGCCTCCTAATGAGCGAGACTGCCTCCCAATGAGTGACACTGCCTCCCAATGAGTGAGGCTGCCTCCCAATGAGTGAGACTGCCTCCGTATGAGTGAGACTGCCTCCGTATGAGTGAGACTGCCCTCCAATGAGTGATACTGCCTCCCAATGAGTGAGACTGCGTTCCAATGAGTGGCACTGCCTCCTAATATGTGACACTGCCTCCCAATGAGTGAGTGTCACGGGAGACCAGGTACTTACACCTTTATACCGGGATCATATCATTGAGCAAAGCCAAGAAGTAAAATACATTGTAATTTATTCCATAGAAACAGGCAAACACACACTGAATTACAATAGGCAGAAGAAGATACACTTCCTGCAGCCTTTGTCTTTGCAATCTCCGCAAGGCGTCTCTGGGTCCGGTCCGACCCGTTCTTGCCCTTATGGCAACCTGGACATCTGGAATCACTTGGGAACACATATAACAACATAGGAACACATGGCACACACAAGAGAAAACAACAACAGAGAGAGTTCTGGGATGGCGACTAGCTGTCTTATACACTTTGGGACAGGCAGCCCCACAGCTAGTCCTCCAACCCGTGGTGTGGGAATTTCATCCCCAACCACTCACACACTTTGTCAGGTTTGTGGAAGCTGGCACCTATGGCTTCAGAACAGTGAGAGGGCATGTGCACAAAACACCATCTTGCTCACTTACTATTAAAAGCCCCCCGCAGGCTCTAAGTCTAGGAAGGTGACAACTGACCAGGCTGGCCAGTTATCAGTCCAGGATGCGCATACTTGTTTTAGCCATCTCGCCTGAATAGCTTTCACACCTCTGGCAGCTAGTGTCACTTTGACCTACGGACCTGGGATTAGACTCGCTGGCACCAAAGCCCCGGTGGCCAGGATCCCCCTCCCCTCTGTCCCTAAGATGAAAGACCCTGCCTGATTTAATGTATCAAGGGAAACATATTTTAAAACACTGCCGCTTAATAAAATATACTTTTTTTTAAAAATCTATTTGTATTTTCACAAAAATATCCATTTTCACATATACATTGTCACCTATAATTAGCTCTTAACACAGATTAATAATACCGTATTGTTTATTTGGAGCTAGCAAATTATAAATCGAGGGATACAATGTAATAACAAGAATCATATAACATGGACAAAGGGACAAACGAACATATAAACCAGGGGAAGGGGTAGAGGGGGGGGGGGTGGTTTTGGTGGGGAGGGGTGATGTCACCACATATTATAAACATCTCATCTTCAATACAACATAGTTATATATCCTATTCTTATGCTTAACCCTTCTAATATTTAATTTGGGGAAGGGACCCAAAACTCTGCTACCTGTCTCCGCCCTTCCATATATAGCCCTGTTATAGAAAGGGATCCCAGACTCTCCGGAATGTAATCATGGGATCCTCTGGATAGCCCGTTAGATTCTCCATCAGCAGGACATTGGATATTTGCTCCCTCACTTTCCTGTATGTGGGCGGGTCTGTCTGCCTCCAGCACCCGTATGTGGGCGGGTCTGTCTGCCTCCAGCACCCGTATGTGGGCGGGTCTGTCTGCCTCCAGCACCCGTATGTGGGCGGGTCTGTCTGCCTCCAGCACCCGTATGTGGGCGGGTCTGTCTGCCTCCAGCACCCGTATGTGGGCGGGTCTGTCTGCCTCCAGCACCCGTATGTGGGCGGGTCTGTCTGCCTCCAGCACCCGTATGTGGGCGGGTCTGTCTGCCTCCAGCACCCGTATGTGGGCGGGTCTGTCTGCCTCCAGCACCCGTATGTGGGCGGGTCTGTCTGCCTCCAGCACCCGTATGTGGGCGGGTCTGTCTGCCTCCAGCACCCGTATGTGGGCGGGTCTGTCTGCCTCCAGCACCCGTATGTGGGCGGGTCTGTCTGCCTCCAGCACCCGTATGTGGGCGGGTATGTCTGCCTCCAGCACCCGTATGTGGGCGGGTCTGTCTGCCTCCAGCACCCGTATGTGGGCGGGTCTGTCTGCCTCCAGCACCCGTATGTGGGCGGGTCTGTCTGCCTCCAGCACCCGTATGTGGGCGGGTCTGTCTGCCTCCAGCACCCGTATGTGGGCGGGTCTGTCTGCCTCCAGCACCCGTATGTGGGCGGGTCTGTCTGCCTCCAGCACCCGTATGTGGGCGGGTCTGTCTGCCTCCAGCACCCGTATGTGGGCGGGTCTGTCTGCCTCCAGCACCCGTATGTGGGCGGGTCTGTCTGCCTCCAGCACCCGTATGTGGGCGGGTCTGTCTGCCTCCAGCACCCGTATGTGGGCGGGTCTGTCTGCCTCCAGCACCCGTATGTGGGCGGGTCTGTCTGCCTCCAGCACCCGTATGTGGGCGGGTCTGTCTGCCTCCAGCACCCGTATGTGGGCGGGTCTGTCTGCCTCCAGCACCCGTATGTGGGCGGGTCTGTCTGCCTCCAGCACCCGTATGTGGGCGGGTCTGTCTGCCTCCAGCACCCGTATGTGGGCGGGTATGTCTGCCTCCAGCACCCGTATGTGGGCGGGTCTGTCTGCCTCCAGCACCCGTATGTGGGCGGGTCTGTCTGCCTCCAGCACCCGTATGTGGGCGGGTCTGTCTGCCTCCAGCACCCGTATGTGGGCGGGTCTGTCTGCCTCCAGCACCCGTATGTGGGCGGGTCTGTCTGCCTCCAGCACCCGTATGTGGGCGGGTCTGTCTGCCTCCAGCACCCGTATGTGGGCGGGTCTGTCTGCCTCCAGCACCCGTATGTGGGCGGGTTTGTCTGCCTCCAGCACCCGTATGTGGGCGGGTTTGTCTGCCTCCAGCACCCGTATGTGGGCGGGTCTGTCTGCCTCCAGCACCCGTATGTGGGCGGGTCTGTCTGCCTCCAGCACCCGTATGTGGGCGGGTCTGTCTACCTCCAGCACCCGTATGTGGGCGGGTCTGTCTGCCTCCAGCACCCGTATGTGGGCGGGTCTGTCTGCCTCCAGCACCCGTATGTGGGCGGGTCTGTCTGCCTCCAGCACCCGTATGTGGGCGGGTCTGTCTGCCTCCAGCACCCGTATGTGGGCGGGTCTGTCTGCCTCCAGCACCCGTATGTGGGCGGGTCTGTCTGCCTCCAGCACCCGTATGTGGGCGGGTCTGTCTGCCTCCAGCACCCGTATGTGGGCGGGTCTGTCTGCCTCCAGCACCCGTATGTGGGCGGGTCTGTCTGCCTCCAGCACCCGTATGTGGGCGGGTCTGTCTGCCTCCAGCACCCGTATGTGGGCGGGTCTGTCTGCCTCCAGCACCCGTATGTGGGCGGGTCTGTCTGCCTCCAGCACCCGTATGTGGGCGGGTCTGTCTGCCTCCAGCACCCGTATGTGGGCGGGTCTGTCTGCCTCCAGCACCCGTATGTGGGCGGGTCTGTCTGCCTCCAGCACCCGTATGTGGGCGGGTCTGTCTGCCTCCTGCACCCGTATGTGGGCGGGTTTGTCTGCCTCCAGCACCCGTATGTGGGCGGGTCTGTCTGCCTCCAGCACCCGTATGTGGGCGGGTCTGTCTGCCTCCAGCACCCGTATGTGGGCGGGTCTGTCTGCCTCCAGCACCCGTATGTGGGCGGGTCTGTCTGCCTCCAGCACCCGTATGTGGGCGGGTCTGTCTGCCTCCAGCACCCGTATGTGGGCGGGTCTGTCTGCCTCCAGCACCCGTATGTGGGCGGGTCTGTCTGCCTCCAGCACCCGTATGTGGGCGGGTCTGTCTGCCTCCAGCACCCGTATGTGGGCGGGTTTGTCTGCCTCCAGCACCCGTATGTGGGCGGGTCTGTCTGCCTCCAGCACCCGTATGTGGGCGGGTCTGTCTGCCTCCAGCACCCGTATGTGGAGGCACCCGTATGTGGGCGGGTCTGTCTGCCTCCAGCACCCGTATGTGGGCGGGTCTGTCTGCCTCCAGCACCCGTATGTGGGCGGGTCTGTCTGCCTCCAGCACCCGTATGTGGGCGGGTCTGTCTGCCTCCAGCACCCGTATGTGGGCGGGTCTGTCTGCCTCCAGCACCCGTATGTGGGCGGGTCTGTCTGCCTCCACCACCCGTATGTGGGCGGTTCTGTCTGCCTCCAGCACCCGCATGTGGGCGGGTCTGTCTGCCTCCAGCACCCGTATGTGGGCGGGTCTGTCTGCCTCCAGCACCTGTATGTGGGCGGGTCTGTCTGCCTCCAGCACCCGTATGTGGGCGGGTCTGTCTGCCTCCAGCACCCGTATGTGGGCGGGTCTGTCTGCCTCCAGCACCCGTATGTGGGCGGGTCTGTCTGCCTCCAGCACCCGTATGTGGGCGGGTCTGTCTGCCTCCAGCACCCGTATGTGGGCGAGTCTGTCTGCCTCCAGCACCCGTATGTGGGCGGGTCTGTCTGCCTCCAGCACCCGTATGTGGGCGGGTCTGTCTGCCTCCAGCACCCGTATGTGGGCGAGTCTGTCTGCCTCCACCACCCGGCATCCAGACATGTGACTGCACTGAGAATATGTCCTATTCGTTTTGAGTCCGGTTCATTCACACCCTCTGATGGTTTGCTTAATAATAGAAACCTTGGGTCTCTTGGTATCTCGACTCCCGTAGTAAAGAGAAGTCTAAATATACTCTCCCATAGGGGTTGAATTTTTGGGCAGACCAGCCAGGTGTGGGACAGGGATCCTCTGTGTCCGCAGGAAAAAAACTCTCCCAGACTTATTTCTGGCTAGAGAAACCCACAAACCTTTATACTAGGTATAGGGGGTCGGGGCAAATGCTGTGCATCCCCTCCTTACACTTGGGACCCCGGCATAGGACTAGGGGTACCCTACCCCCCCCCCGGTGCCCCGTTTTACCCTCTGGTCTCTGCTGAAGCAGGCAGACTAGCGGTGAGCCGCGGCAACGCTTTCATGGTAGGATTTTGACCGTAGCAATGCGCTTCAATGTAGCCGGGAATCGAACCTGAATCCCGGGTACATTTTGGGGGTCTCCGGTAACTGTGGAACCCCGCTACATAGCTGCAATCTGAAAGACGTCTCTCCTACCCTGAAACTCACAGCCTGGTCGTCCCCACTTGCTAGCACTCCTGGAGAGGTAAGGTGATGTAAATTAAGTATAACACAATTGTGAGCAGGTGGGTGTGAGCCCCTCTGCCTCCAAATGTGTCCACCAGCGCTCTTACCTATCAGCCTCCTTGTGTATTAAATAACACACAAAGGGAGAGAATAAGTTACAAGGGATTTACACAGCAAAACATTAAAACAATTGTTACAATCAATTAAAATACTTAGTGTCCAAGAAGTTTGCTTTTTGTGGTCCCAAATACAGAGTCCAAGCCTGATCTCCTATAGGTATGCAGCCTTTTTTCATCTGGAACCAACCTCGGGACCAGGGAAAGCTATAGACAGGGAAAGAAAAAAGCGCAAGGCCCATAGGGTAATATTGTCAGATTTATGGAAAATTAAAACGGTTATAAAAACTCACAGAATAAAAATTGGTATAAGCATCTCGGTGTAAATAACAACCGCAGGATCAGGGGTGCCTGGACGTTTTCCGCTTCTTCCGATGCGTTGATGCACAGCCCTCCTCGTTGTCCCGATCAGCAACCGTTCAGCTTCCGCGTCAGCTGACTCGCGACGTCGGCGCGTGACGTCGATCGGCCACAGCAGCAACCTTAGCAATGTCCGCCCTACGCGTTTCAAGGACGCTTGTCCTCTTCCTCAGGGGAACGTGCCCCTGAGGAAGAGGACAAGCGTCCTTGAAACGCGTAGGGCGGACATTGCTAAAGGTTGCTGCTGTGGCTGGCACTCGGCACTAAGAGAACACAGTGAGCAGGGATCCTGGAGCTCCGTTTTCGGAGAAGAAGCAGGTGACCGCCCATAATCCAACCCCCCGATCGACGTCACGCGCCGACGTCGCGAGTCAGCTGACGCGGAAGCTGAACGGTTGCTGATCGGGACAACGAGGAGGGCTGTGCATCAACGCATCGGAAGAAGCGGAAAACGTCCAGGCACCCCTGTTCCTGCGGTTGTTATTTACACCGAGATGCTTACTGCACCGACACACTTTATTCGAGCAAATACCCAGTATGTACCTGGCAAATACCTGGAATGCGCCGCTCCTCACCTCTGACAAGCCCCGTTGTGTTTGCCTTCCCAGCCTGGGTTCATGCCTGGCTGACGGGCGGCTGATCTGTTAAATGATAATGATTAGGATTTAATAGGCTGCAATGCTTCGCGTGTCTACCAGATGGCATAAATTCATGAATTGTAATGCAGTATATATATATATACTGTGCAGTATTGCAGCCAGCGGGAATAAAATGCTTCAATCCCTGCTTGGAAAATAACCCAATGCACTCGGGCAGAAAACAGTCACAAACCTCAATACACCCGGGTATACCCGAATTCGTGGGACTAGCCGAGCTCGAATAAAGTGTGTCACCAGTGTATACCAATTTTTATTCTGTGAGTTTTTATAACCGTTTTAATTTTCCATAAATCTGACAATATTACCCTATGGGCCTTGCGCTTTTTTCTACTCCTGGAGAGGGTAAAACATAACAAATTGCAATTGTCGCATATTTTATTACATGGCACAGTAATGCATGCACAATAACTGGGACCAAGAGCTGACACTCTAGGACCCCCAAAACTCAGCTCAGGGGCAACCAAGCGGGCTTGACCTTTATTATAAAGCATGGTTACCCCTCACCGTCACAGTGAGCGACACTGCCTCCCAATGAGTGAGACTGCCTCCCAATGAGCGAGACTGCCTCCCAATGAGCGAGACTGCCCCCCAATGAGCGAGACTGCCCCCCAATGAGCGAGACTGCCCCCCGATGAGTGAGACTGCCTCCCGATGAGTGAGACTGCCTCCCGATGAGTGAGACTGCCCCCCGATGAGTGAGACTGCCTCCCGATGAGTGAGACTGCCCCCCGATGAGTGAGACTGCCTCCCGATGAGTGAGACTGCCCCCCGATGAGTGAGACTGCCCCCCGATGAGTGAGACTGCCCCCGATGAGTGAGACTGCCCCCCGATGAGTGAGACTGCCCCCCGATGAGTGAGACTGCCCCCCATGAGTGAGACTGCCCCCCAATGAGTGAGACTGCCCCCCAATGAGTGAGACTGCCCCCAATGAGTGATACCGCCCTCCCAATGAGTGATACCGCCTCCCAATGAGTGATACCGCCTCCCAATGAGTGATACCGCCTCCCAATGAGTGAGACTGCCTCCCAATGAGTGAGACTGCCTCCCAATGAGTGAGACTGCCTTCCAATGAGTGAGACTGCGTTCCAATGAATGACACCGCTTCCCAATGAGTGAGACTGCCCCCCAATGAGTGAGACCTCTGTGAAACTCTCTTCTTTCACACAGGAGAGTCAGGCGGTCCTCTCTTCGTTAACTTCAGGAACAGGCGACGATTTCTTCAGGTAAGAGAGAGAGGGAGACAACAGAGATAAATAGGGATTGAGATAGTGGGAGGGGGTGGGGAGAGAGCATGAGAGAGGGCGGGGAGAGAGGGAGAAGAGAGTGAAAGAAAGAAGAGGAAAGAGGATTATAGAGGAATGGGAGAGGGAGGGGATAGAGTAGGAGAGAGAGGGGAAAGAAAGAAGAGGAGAGGATGGGAGGGCGGGAGAGAGGAGGAGAGAGTGGGAGAGAGGATGGGTGGGGAGAGGGGATGAGAAGGGTAGAGAGTGGGGGAGAGAGGCTAGAAAAGTGGGAGGAGAGAGTGGGAGAGAGGAGAAAGAAGAAAAGAGAGAGAATGGGAGGGGAGTGAGAGGGAGAGAGGATAGGAAATGGGGGAAGAGAGTGGGAGAGAGAGGAGAAAGAAAAAAGGGGCGAGAGAGGATGGGAATGGGGGGAGAGAGTGGGAGAGAGAGAGGAGAAAGGAAGAAGAGGAGACAGGAGGGGAGAGAGTGGCAGAGAGGCAGAGTGGATGGGAAAGGGAGGGGATAGAGAGAGGAGAAATAAAGAGAGAGAGGATGGGAGGGGCGAGGGAGAGAGTGGGAGAGAGAGGATGGGAGGGGAGAGAGAGGATGGGAGGGGAGAGAGAGGGGGAGAGAGGCTAGAAAAGTGGGAGGAGAGAGTGGGAGAGAGGAGAAAGAAGAAAAGAGAGAATGGGAGGGGAGTGAGAGGGAGAGAGGATGGGAAATGGGGGAAGAGAGTGGGAGAGAGAGGAGAAAGAAAAAAGGGGCGAGAGAGGATGGGAATGGGGGGGAGAGAGTGGGAGAGAGAGAGGAGAAAGGAAGAAGAGGAGACAGGAGGGGAGAGAGTGGCAGAGAGGCAGAGTGCATGGGAAAGGGAGGGGATAGAGAGAGGAGAAATAAAGAGAGAGAGGATGGGAGGGGCGAGGGAGAGAGGATGGGAGGGGAGAGAGAGGATGGGAGGGGCGAGGGAGAGAGAGGATGGGAGGGGAGAGAGAGGATGGGAGGGGAGAGAGTGGGAGAGAGGATCTGAGGGGAGTGAGAGGGTGGAAGTGGGAGAGAGGATGGGAGGGAGAGAGAGGATGGGAGGGAGAGAGAGGATGGGAGTGGGAGAGAGGAGAAAGAATGAAAGAAGAGGAGAGAGTGTGAGAGGAGAAAGAAAGAAGAGGAGAGAGAGGATGGGAGAGAGGGGAGAGAGGATGGGAGGGGGGGGAGACAGGATGGGAGAGGGGGGAGAGAGAGAAAGAAGAAACTTTATTGAAACTCATATCTTCCCTCTTTTCCTCTGTCGCCCCGTTTTTTGTTTTTCCTGTCTTCCCCCCCTCCTCTTTCTTCTCTCACACCCTCAGGTTGGGGTGATCAGCTGGGGGCTATATAACCCCTGTAAGGTCCCTGGAAGACGTTCTCCTGCACCCCTGGGCTCGGAACCCCGGGATTTCCATCTCAGTGTCCTGGAAGTTTTGCCCTGGCTGCGCAAACATCTTACCCCGGAGCTAAGCTTCCTGCCCGATCCTCAGGGGCAGGAGGAGACTCTGTGCCCTGCCTGAGGGGGGGGGGGGGGGGTGTAACATGGCACCTCGTAGGTTGGGCTTCCTCGACACCGTCCTCATGAAACCGCTCACCTTCGGAACCCTGGTTGTTTTTTTCAGTCCGCAGCTGGACTTTAACCTCTAACCTCTGACCTTTTTGATGACCTTGCACATCACATTTGATCTTCCGCGATTGGCCCGTTTGTTGACCTTTCAGATCCCACCTTTACCTCGTTAGCATTCACCCCCTGTTGAACTTTCACCTCAACATCTGACCTTTTTCCTATGAGTCCCCACTGACCTGACCCCTTATTGACCCCTAACCTTCAGAGTCTTCATCTGTCACCCCCTGACCCTTTAATGACCTCTGCCCTGGGACTTTCAAGTCTTTCATTGACCTTTCACCCATGACCTTTCCAACCAGCTCCTCCCCGTGACCTCACAGTGACCTTTCTCTCCTCGACCGTTATCGTTAGAGAGGGGAAGCATATTGCAGAGAGAGAAGAGCTAGAGGTCGTTCTCTGACGCTGGAGGCGGGGTGGGGTGTGGGGGGGGGAGGGGGAGGAGGCTCATTGGACATGCAAGGAAGTCCTTCACGGAAAAGGAGGTGGATTCATAGATTAGCTACCCAGCAGAGGTGGTAGGGGCTAATACAGTCAGGAGATTCTTCCCTATCCAATCGATCCCAAGTATGAAAGTCCCAAGGATCATATAGGGGGCGAGGTTCTGCAGGAGGTGGGACAATCAGCAGACGCGCGGGGGGGGGACGGGGGAAGTGCCTTTTCTCTGCCGTCATATTCTGTGTTTCTCTGTCGCCCGCAAGCCATTAATAAAGCTGTTTAAACATGTGTCTTTGTGTAGGGGGGGTCACATGCCAGGGGGAGGGGTCCTCAGGGGCAAGAGGTTACTTTTGAACTTCAGGATATAATAAACTAGAAAAAAAAAATATATATATATATATATATATATATATATATATATATATATATATACACACACACACACACATATACATACACACACAGTATATAAATTGTGAGCACATTCACATGTCTTAGACAGGTCTGCACCCCGCCTTTCACCATTATCACCCAGCATACAGTGTTTCCACTGCAGCAAGACATCCTGGGAGATGACATGCAAATGAGCACACAATGTATCACCTTTTGCCTGGAATATCCATTCACATGGAGCCCATTTAAGCAAATGCATCGCCGTTGCTAGTCCCATGCTATATATATACACACACAATACTCACTACCACTATATGTACCCGTGGCACTTCTGCTGGTGAGTCGTGCATGTGTCGGTGCAGCCTGGTACGGCTGGCAATAAATGTTGGCCACCTCTGTATATACAGTAAGCCTTATTATCTTAACTCTTCTGTCCTCCGTCCTATACTGAGACTAAGGGGTTCTCAGGAGATCCGTAGACGGTTCTAAGGAGACCCATAGACTGTTCTCAGGAGACCCATAGACTGTTCTCAGGAGACCCGTAGACTGTTCTCAGGAGATCCGTAGACTGTTCTCAGGAGATCCGTAGACAGTTCTCAGGAGATCCGTAGACAGTTCTCAGGAGATCCGTAGACAGTTCTCAGGAGACCCGTAGACAGTTCTCAGGAGACCCGTAGACTGTTCTCAGGAGACCCGTAGACTGTTCTCAGGAGACCCGTAGACTGTTCTCAGGAGACCCGTAGACTGTTCTCAGGAGACCCGTAGACAGTCCCAGCCCAACTGGAGACATACCAATATCCGATACCAGGAATACACACCAGGTCCCAGACATCCCCATACATGAAGGGGTAACAGCAGAGTTCATCCACCAGTACCAGAAGAACAGAGGGCTGAGGGCGTGGTAACAACTAGTACCCACAAAAAAGATAAACCACATACTGAAGACCCTGGGGGGGGCAAGACCCAAGGTACTTCTGATAGAAACCCCCGCACAGTCCACTCCGGTTCCTTTTTTAGGGAGAGAAACACAGGCAACAGCAAGGGGGACGAATCGAGCAAGACAGGGACATCTCCGACACATTTCAACAAGAAACAACTACTCCCGACACAGAGAGAACGAGAAACGTTAGAAAAAGAGGTTGCAGAGGGGGGCAAAGAGGGTCAACAAAGGAAACAGGCAAAGCCACACAAATTAGGTAAAGCAAAGATCATCTTTAATGTTTCCGCACAAACCCTCAATACCCCACACATGGGAATTCCAGAGAAAGGTCTTCTGCCCTTGCACCCAGCAGTAACCCTGTCCTCTCCCATCTGTTTATGGACCTGCACAGGCTTATAAGAAAGCTCCCACTGAAACGTCATTTCTTAAATAAAAACAAGAGAATTAGGTGAAGGGCCAATGTGAATGTAAGGCAGAGGCTGGCTGCCATTTTATAATGGAAATTAAGACTGCGTAGGTGAACGTGGCAATGTCAATTGAAGGCCTAGGCGGGCGGCCATTTTGTAATGGCAATTAAGAGTGCGTAGGGTGGGAAGGCATAGGCGTGCGGCCATTTTTTAATGGGAATTACAGTATGTGAAGCGGGAAGGCAGTTGAATGCGGACATTTTGTGTATGGTGATTTCGTTGGTGTAAAGATTGTGAATGCGATTTTTTGTATGCAGCAACTTAAGGGAGAGTGCAGCCTATGGCGGCTGTGTGTGAAGCAAGCTGCGCGGCTAGAGGGAGTGCGGGGCGGCCGTGTGTGAAGCAAGCTGCGCGGCTAGAGGGAGTGCGGGGCGGCCGTGTGTGAAGCAAGCTGCGCGGCTAGAGGGAGTGCGGGGCGGCCGTGTGTGAAGCAAGCTGCGCGGCTAGAGGGAGTGCGGGGCGGCCGTGTGTGAAGCAAGCTGCGCGGCTAGAGGGAGTGCGGGGCGGCCGTGTGTGAAGCAAGCTGCGCGGCTAGAGGGAGTGCGGGGCGGCCGTGTGTGAAGCAAGCTGCGCGGCTAGAGGGAGTGCGGGGCGGCCGTGTGTGAAGCAAGCTGCGCGGCTAGAGGGAGTGCGGGGCGGCCGTGTGTGAAGCAAGCTGCGCGGCTAGAGGGAGTGCGGGGCGGCCGTGTGTGAAGCAAGCTGCGCGGCTAGAGGGAGTGCGGGGCGGCCGTGTGTGAAGCAAGCTGCGCGGCTAGAGGGAGTGCGGGGCGGCCGTGTGTGAAGCAAGCTGCGCGGCTAGAGGCTGTGTCGGGCGGCCGTGTGTGTGGTCCGGGCGGCCGTGTGTGATTTTTTGTATGCGGCAACTTAAGGGAGAGTGCAGCCTATGGCGGCCGGGGGGGAAGCAAGCTGCGCGGCTACAGGGAGTGTCGGCCGGGCGTGAGTGCAGAGCTGAAGAGGACGGAGGTGCATTTTTTAAAGTTAAGGGAGAGCCCGGGCGGGCGTGAGTGCGGGCAGAGGGAGTGTCGGGCGGGCGTGAGTGCGGGCAGAGGGAGTGTCGGGCGGGCGTGAGTGCGGGCAGAGGGAGTGTCGGGCGGGCGTGAGTGCGGGCAGAGGGAGTGTCGGGCGGGCGTGAGTGCGGGCAGAGGGAGTGTTGCTATGGCGGCCGTTTTTATTAGGTGAAGAAGCGAAGGGAGAGTGCAGCCAAAGGGAGTGTGGAGCGGGCAGGAAGGTTAAATATTATACAGGGGTCATAGTCTCAGGTGTGAGTGTGTGTGTACACAGGGGTGACAGTGTGTGTGTACACAGGGGTGACAGTGAGTGTGTGTGTGTGTACACAGGGGTGACAGTGTGAGATGGATGAAACTTACCAAGGACTCCGCAGGGGTTCTCTGGGGGTATGGTGTGTCAGTGTGAGTGTGTGACAGTGAAGTAGGTGTGTGTCAGTGATGTCACTGTACCTTTTGGTCAATGAGAGTCGTGTGGGAGGCTGGACACAGGGACCAATGTCTGTGGGTGTGTGTGTCTCAGTGGAGCGTACCTCTTGGCCAATGAGTCACGGGGGGGCGGGTGGACCCACGGACCAATCAGATTCACCACACACTTTTGAGTTTTATATATATATAGATATGTATGTATGTATGTAACCCCACTCCTTGCCCGGCTCAAAAGGAGGGGACTGCACAGTGTGATAATGTCTATAGGTGCAGATGTTACGCACTGAGAGCCTTGCGTACCTTATTCTCAGGCTGGTGTCCGGCTGGCTGGAATAGTAAGTGGGACTGTGGTCAGTGTTGAGGATGAAAAGGTGCCAGAGACTTTTATAAAAGAACGTGGTTTAGTGACAGGAATCAGAAAGCGGCTTCCCTGGGGGCCACACACACCCAGGGAGGTCCACAGGCTTAGTGCCACGTGTAGATCTTGTGAGTGCCCCATCTCTGGGAGAAGGAGCACATAATAAGAGAGGCAGAGGTCCCAAAATGGGGCCGTCGCATCCATAAGGGCTGCTGTGCCTGTAGGGGGTACATAAGATTGCTTCCTTTCCTTCCCCCATCCCCCCACCACGAGGTTTGTGAGGTTCGCACGTGCCTAAGGGAGGTGCCTGGTGCAGACCAGCTCAGGTTTGCTAATTAGAACCAGCATCACCCCCTCTGCTAATCACTGGCTCACTATGTAGGATTTAGCTGAGTTGGCGTTATTTCTGATGCCTAGTTTGGTATATAAGTGCGTCACAGTTAGCATTAAACATGACCCCAGATGAAGTCCGGTGGGAAGAAACATGTTGGGCTTTTTTTGATGCTTTGAGGCCACCGTACCCAATCTCCTGAGAAGCCCCGATTGGAAGGAGACTGCTGAGACGGCCGTGACGCGGCGGAGTGCCTGTCACGGTAGCTTATGACAAGATATAGTGAACACCAAATATCTGGGTTGAACTGAACGAGGCTTAGATATAATAAAATATAATTTATTCCTTAAATAAGGTGAACACATCAATATAGTACAATTAACAGACAAGAGGGTAACACTTACTCAGGGTTGGGGGATGGAGAAGTATCCAATAGCAATTCTCCAACAGTCCAGTGACTTTCAAGATGGTATCAGAAGCACAACTCCAGCAATCCAGTGACATTCAAGATGGTATCAGAAGCATAACTCAAAACTGTAGGGTTGACACAGTTTATATACCTGTGCAACCCTATTCTTAACATTGAACACAGCCTATTGGTGAACAATTATCTAACGTGGAGACTAACAGACTAACCATGCCCTCAGGGAACAATTAGACTACCAGAGTTTGTTGATTGACTAATACTTAATCCCTAGACAATGGGTAACAATCAAGGCTTAGGCCACCCAGCCATCTGCCCTTCAGGACCTACACTACCGACACACTTTATTGAAGTGTGGTCGGTACCGCAAGCCGGGAAATCTCCCGGCTTGCTAGTGGCCGCCCCTCGGCGTGCCGCGCGTCAAAAACGCGCGGTCACGCGTCATCGGGAGCGTGCGCCCGCTGCACGCGTGTCCAGGGGCTCCCCGAGGGAGCCCTGGTGTCCCGCGATCGCGGGACAGCGGCAGGGGGTTCCGGGGGACCCGGCGGACCCGGCAGCGGTAGGGAGAGCGCCCCGATCGGAGGGCGCTCTTCCGCTGCTTCGGCGTGCGCCCGTCACACTCGGGCGCGCGCCAGGCTACTGCTGCGGCACAGAACGGGCAAATGCTCGAATAAACTGTGCCGCAGCAGTATTAGCCTAGCAAATGGCGTCTGCATTTTCAGAACAGAAAAATACAATACATATACACTTTAATATCTACACATATTAATAAGTGCTATTCTGATGGACTCAGTGGGTCAACCTTTGCCAGTTTTTAATGCCTACAGTGACTCCACATAGTGGCCAAATATGAACTCTCTGCGACCTCCAGAACTGGGGATACAGAAATGCACTTTAAAACATTAAAATACATGTTTATAATGGGAACATGGGAACAGGGGAACATACATTTTCAAGGTATAACAAGATGCAAACCTCATCCCTGGACCGCAGTCCAGTTAACCCCTTGTCTCTCTGGTGAGGTCAGGGGATGGCCATCTGGGGTGCAACCCCTTTAATACCGGGCCACCCCCTTTCTCCCTCTACAGTGCCCCACTGCAGGTGAGAGACGCTGGCAGAGGCAATCGCGGTCTGTTCCTGACTGAGAAGTGGAGCGGTCGCATCGGGTGCTGTTATCTAAGGAGAAGGGTTGAAGTGCGCCCGAAGTCACTTCTTGTTTACTTACCAGCGGGGAGAGTGTGAGCGTGTTACCAGCGGGGAGAGTGTGAGAGGTGTTACCAGCGGGGAGAGTGTGAGAGGTGTTGCCAGCCAGCGGGGAGAGTGTGAGCGTGTTACCAGCGGGGAGAGTGTGAGAGGTGTTACCAGCGGGGAGAGAGTGAGCGTGTTACCAGTGGGGAGAGTGTGAGCGTGTTACCAGCGGGGAGAGTGTGAGAGGTGTTACCAGCGGGGAGAGTGAGAGGTGTTACCAGCGGGGAGAGTGTGAGAGGTGTTACCAGCGGGGAGAGTGTGAGAGGTGTTACCAGCGGGGAGAGTGTGCGAGGTGTTACCAGCGGGGAGAGTGTGCGAGGTGTTACCAGCGGGGAGAGTGTGAGAGGTGTTGCCAGCGGGGAGAGTGTGAGCGGTGTTACCAGTGGGGAGAGTGTGAGCGGTGTTACCAGTGGGGAGAGTGTGAGCGGTGTTACCAGCGGGGAGAGTGTGAGCGTGTTACCAGCGGGGAGAGTGTGAGCGTGTTACCAGCGGGGAGAGCGTGAGCATGTTACCAGCGGGGAGAGTGTGTTACCAGCGGGGAGAGCGTGAGCGCGTTACCAGCGGGGAGAGTGTGTTACCAGCGGGGAGAGCGTGAGCGTGTTACCAGTGGGGAGAGTGTGAGCGGTGTTACCAGCGGGGAGAGTGTGAGCGTGTTACCAGCGGGAAGAGTGTGAGCGTGTTACCAGCGGGAAGAGTGTGAGTGTGTTACCAGCGGGGAGAGCGTCTTACCAGCAGGGAGAGTGAGCGTCTTACCAGCGGAGAGAGCGTGTTACCAGCGGGGAGAGTGTGCGCGTGTTACCAGCGGGGAGAGTGTGAGTGTCTTACCAGCGGGGAGAGTGTGAGCGTGTTACCAGCGGGGAGAGTGTGAGTGTGTTACCAGCGGGGAGAGTGTGTTACCAGCGGGGAGAGTGTGAGCGTGTTACCAGCGGGGAGAGTGTGAGCGTGTTACCAGCGGGGACAGTGTGAGCGTGTTACCAGCGGGGAGAGTGTGAGCGTGTTACCAGCGAGGAGAGTGTGTTACCAGCGGGGAGAGCGTGAGTGTCTTACCAGCGGGGAGAGCGTGAGTGTCTTACCAGCGGGGAGAGCGTGAGTGCCTTACCAGCGGGGAGAGTGTCTTACCAGCGGGGAGAGTGTGAGTGTGTTACCAGCGGGGAGAGTGTGTTACCAGCGGGGAGAGCGTGAGCGTGTTACCAGCGGGGACAGTGTGAGCGTGTTACCAGCGGGGACAGTGTGAGCGTGTTACCAGTGGGGAGAGCGTGTTACCAGCGGGGAGAGTGAGCGTGTTACCAGCGGGGAGAGAGTGAGCGTGTCACCAGCGGGGAGAGTGTGAGCGTGTTACCAGCGGGGAGAGCGTGAGCGTGTTACCAGCGGGGAGAGCGTGAGTGTGTTACCAGTGGAGAGAGCGTGTTACCAGCGGGGAGAGTGTGCGCGTGTTACCAGCGGGGAGAGTGTGAGTGTGTTACCAGCGGGGAGAGTGTGCGCGTGTTACCAGCGGGGAGAGCGTGAGTGTGTTACCAGCGGGGACAGTGTGAGCGTGTTACCAGCGGGGAGAGTGTGAGCGTGTTACCAGCGGGGAGAGCGTGAGCGTGTTACCAGCGGGGAGAGCGTGAGCGTGTTACCAGCGGGGAGAGTGTGCGCGTGTTACCAGCGGGGAGAGCGTGAGTGTGTTACCAGCGGGGACAGTGTGAGCGTGTTACCAGCGGGGAGAGTGTGAGCGTGTTACCAGCGGGGAGAGTGTGAGCGTGTTACCAGCGGGGAGAGTGTGAGTGTGTGCGCGTGTTACCAGCGGGGAGAGTGTGCGCGTGTTACCAGCGGGGAGAGTGTGAGTGTGTTACCAGCGGGGACAGTGTGAGCGTGTTACTAGCGGGGAGAGTGTGAGCGTGTTACCAGCGGGGAGAGTGTGAGCGTGTTACCAGCGGGGAGAGTGTGAGCGTGTTACCAGCGGGGACAGTGTGAGCGTGTTACCAGCAGGGAGAGTGTGAGCGTGTTACCAGCGGGAAGAGTGTGAGTGTGTTACCAGCAGGAAGAGTGTGAGTGTGTTACCAGCGGGGAGAGCGTGAGGGGGTGTAAAATGGCACCTCGTAGGTTGGGCTTCCTCGACACCGTCCTCATGAAACCGCTCACCTTCGGAACCCTGGTTGTTTTTTTCAGTCCGCAGCTGGACTTTAACCTCTAACCTCTGACCTTTTTGATGACCTTGCACATCACATTTGATCTTCCGCGATTGGCCCGTTTGTTGACCTTTCAGATCCCACCTTTACCTCGTTAGCATTCACCCCCTGTTGAACCCCCTGTTGAACTTTCACCTCAACATCTGACCTTTTTCCTATGAGTCCCCACTGACCTGACCCCTTATTGACCCCTAACCTGCAGAGTCTTCATCTGTCACCCCCTGACCCTTTAATGACCTCTGCCCTGGGACTTTCAAGTCTTTCATTGACCTTTCACCCATGACCTTTCCAACCAGCTCCTCCCCGTGACCTCACAGTGACCTTTCTCTCCTCGACCGTTATCGTTAGAGAGGGGAAGCATATTGCAGAGAGAGAAGAGCTAGAGGTCGTTCTCTGACGCTGGAGGCGGGGTGGGGTGTGGGGGGGGGAGGGGGAGGAGGCTCATTGGACATGCAAGGAAGTCCTTCACGGAAAAGGAGGTGGATTCATAGATTAGCTACCCAGCAGAGGTGGTAGGGGCTAATACAGTCAGGAGATTCTTCCCTATCCAATCGATCCCAAGTATGAAAGTCCCAAGGATCATATAGGGGGCGAGGTTCTGCAGGAGGTGGGACAATCAGCAGACGCGCGGGGGGGGGACGGGGGAAGTGCCTTTTCTCTGCCGTCATATTCTGTGTTTCTCTGTCGCCCGCAAGCCATTAATAAAGCTGTTTAAACATGTGTCTTTGTGTAGGGGGGGTCACATGCCAGGGGGAGGGGTACTCAGGGGCAAGAGGTTACTTTTGAACTTCAGGATATAATAAACTAGAAAAAAAAAAAATATATATATACACACATACATACACACACAGTATATAAATTGTGAGCACATTCACATGTCTTAGACAGGTCTGCACCCAGCCTTTCACCATTATCACCCAGCATACAGTGTTTCCACTGCAGCAAGGGATTCTGGGAGATGACATGCAAATGAGCACACAATGTATCACCTTTTGCCTGGAATATCCATTCACATGGAGCCCATTTAAGCAAATGCATCACGTTGCTACTCCCATGCTATATATATACACACACAATACTCACTACCACTATATGTACCCGTGGCACTTCTGCTGGTGAGTCGTGCATGTGTCGGTGCAGCCTGGTACGGCTGGCAATAAATGTTGGCCACCTCTGTATATACAGTAAGCCTTATTATCTTAACTCTTCTGTCCTCCGTCCTATACTGAGACTAAGGGGTTCTCAGGAGATCCGTAGACTGTTCTCAGGAGATCCGTAGACAGTTCTCAGGAGACCCGTAGACAGTTCTCAGGAGACCCGTAGACTGTTCTCAGGAGACCCGTAGACTGTTCTCAGGAGACCCGTAGACTGTTCTCAGGAGACCCGTAGACTGTTCTCAGGAGACCCGTAGACAGTCCCAGCCCAACTGGAGACATGCCAATTTCCGATACCAGGAATACACACCAGGTCCCAGACATCCCCATACATGAAGGGGTAACAGCAGAGTTCATCCACCAGTACCAGAAGAACAGAGGGCTGAGGGCGTGGTAACAACTAGTACCCACAAAAAAGATAAACCACATACTGAAGACCCTGGGGGGGGCAAGACCCAAGGTACTTCTGATAGAAACCCCCGCACAGTCCACTCCGGTTCCTTTTTTAGGGAGAGAAACACAGGCAACAGCAAGGGGGACGAATCGAGCAAGACAGGGACATCTCCGACACATTTCAACAAGAAACAACTACTCCCGACACAGAGAGAACGAGAAACGTTAGAAAAAGAGGTTGCAGAGGGGGGCAAAGAGGGTCAACAAAGGAAACAGGCAAAGCCACACAAATTAGGTAAAGCAAAGATCATCTTTAATGTTTCCGCACAAACCCTCAATACCCCACACATGGGAATTCCAGAGAAAGGTCTTCTGCCCTTGCACCCAGCAGTAACCCTGTCCTCTCCCATCTGTTTATGGACCTGCACAGGCATATAAGAAAGCTCCCACTGAAACCTCATTTCTTAAATAAAAACAAGAGAATTAGGTGAAGGGCCAATGTGAATGTAAGGCAGAGGCTGGCTGCCATTTTATAATGGAAATTAAGACTGCGTAGGTGAACGTGGCAATGTCAATTGAAGGCCTAGGCGGGCGGCCATTTTGTAATGGCAATTAAGAGTGCGTAGGGTGGGAAGGCATAGGCGTGCGGCCATTTTTTAATGGGAATTACAGTATGTGAAGCGGGAAGGCAGTTGAATGCGGACATTTTGTGTATGGTGATTGCGTTGGTGTAAAGATTGTGAATGCGATTTTTTGTATGCAGCAACTTAAGGGAGAGTGCAGGCTATGGCGGCTGTGTGTGAAGCAAGCTGCGCGGCTAGAGGGAGTGCGGGGCGGCCGTGTGTGAAGCAAGCTGCGCGGCTAGAGGGAGTGCGGGGCGGCCGTGTGTGAAGCAAGCTGCGCGGCTAGAGGCTGTGTCGGGCGGCCGTGTGTGTGGTCCGGGCGGCCGTGTGTGATTTTTTGTATGCGGCAACTTAAGGGAGAGTGCAGCCTATGGCGGCCGGGGGGGAAGCAAGCTGCGCGGCTACAGGGAGTGTCGGCCGGGCGTGAGTGCGGAGCTGAAGAGGACGGAGGTGCATTTTTTAAAGTTAAGGGAGAGCCCGGGCGGGCGTGAGTGCGGGCAGAGGGAGTGTCGGGCGGGCGTGAGTGCGGGCAGAGGGAGTGTCGGGCGGGCGTGAGTGCGGGCAGAGGGAGTGTCGGGCGGGCGTGAGTGCGGGCAGAGGGAGTGTTGCTATGGCGGCCGTTTTTATTAGGTGAAGAAGCGAAGGGAGAGTGCAGCCAAAGGGAGTGTGGAGCGGGCAGGAAGGTTAAATATTATACAGGGGTCATAGTCTCAGGTGTGAGTGTGTGTGTGTACACAGGGGTGACAGTGTGTGTGTACACAGGGGTGACAGTGAGTGTGTGTGTGTGTACACAGGGGTGACAGTGTGAGATGGATGAAACTTACCAAGGACTCCGCAGGGGTTCTCTGGGGGTATGGTGTGTCAGTGTGAGTGTGGGACAGTGAAGTAGGTGTGTGTCAGTGATGTCACTGTACCTTTTGGTCAATGAGAGTCGTGTGGGAGGCTGGACACAGGGACCAATGTCTGTGGGTGTGTGTGTCTCAGTGGAGCGTACCTCTTGGCCAATGAGTCACGGGGGGGCGGGTGGACCCACGGACCAATCAGATTCACCACACACTTTTGAGTTTTATATATATATAGATATGTATGTATGTATGTAACCCCACTCCTTGCCCGGCTCAAAAGGAGGGGA
Source organism: Ascaphus truei (assembly GCF_040206685.1). Taxonomy (NCBI): domain Eukaryota; kingdom Metazoa; phylum Chordata; class Amphibia; order Anura; family Ascaphidae; genus Ascaphus; species Ascaphus truei. The sequence goes on along the minus strand of NW_027453857.1, from coordinate 1,359,715 downwards.
CTGCACAGTGTGATAATGTCTATAGGTGCAGATGTTACGCACTGAGAGCCGTGCGTACCTTATTCTCAGGCTGGTGTCCGGCTGGCTGGAATAGTAAGCGGGACTGTGGTCAGTGTTGAGGATGAAAAGGTGCCAGAGACTTTTATAAAAGAACGTGGTTTAGTGACAGGAATCAGAAAGCGGCTTCCCTGGGGGCCACACACACCCAGGGAGGTCCACAGGCTTAGTGCCACGTGTAGATCTTGTGAGTGCCCCATCTCTGGGAGAAGGAGCACATAATAAGAGAGGCAGAGGTCCCAAAATGGGGCCGTCGCATCCATAAGGGCTGCTGTGCCTGTAGGGGGTACATAAGATTGCTTCCTTTCCTTCCCCCATCCCCCCACCACGAGGTTTGTGAGGTTCGCACGTGCCTAAGGGAGGTGCCTGGTGCAGACCAGCTCAGGTTTGCTAATTAGAACCAGCATCACCCCCTCTGCTAATCACTGGCTCACTATGTAGAATCCAGCTGAGTTGGCGTTATTTCTGATGCCTAGTTTGGTATATAAGTGCGTCACAGTTAGCATTAAACATGACCCCAGATGAAGTCCGGTGGGAAGAAACATGTTGGGCTTTTTTTGATGCTTTGAGGCCACCGTACCCAATCTCCTGAGAAGCCCCGATTGGAAGGAGACTGCTGAGACGGCCGTGACGCGGCGGAGTGCCTGTCACGGTAGCTTATGACAAGATATAGTGAACACCAAATATCTGGGTTGAACTGAACGAGGCTTAGATATAATAAAATATAATTTATTCCTTAAATAAGGTGAACACATCAATATAGTACAATTAACAGACAAGAGGGTAACACTTACTCAGGGTTGGGGGATGGAGAAGTATCCAATAGCAATTCTCCAACAGTCCAGTGACTTTCAAGATGGTATCAGAAGCACAACTCCAGCAATCCAGTGACATTCAAGATGGTATCAGAAGCATAACTCAAAACTGTAGGGTTGACACAGTTTATATACCTGTGCAACCCTATTCTTAACATTGAACACAGCCTATTGGTGAACAATTATCTAACGTGGAGACTAACAGACTAACCATGCCCTCAGGGAACAATTAGACTACCAGAGTTTGTTGATTGACTAATACTTAATCCCTAGACAATGGGTAACAATCAAGGCTTAGGCCACCCAGCCATCTGCCCTTCAGGACCTACACTACCGACACACTTTATTGAAGTGTGGTCGGTACCGCAAGCCGGGAAATCTCCCGGCTTGCTAGTGGCCGCCCCTCGGCGTGCCGCGCGTCATAGACGCGCGGTCACGCGTCATCGGGAGCGTGCGCCCGCTGCACGCGTGTCCAGGGGCTCCCCGAGGGAGCCCTGGTGTCCCGCGATCGCGGGACAGCGGCAGGGGGTTCCGGGGGACCCGGCGGACCCGGCAGCGGTAGGGAGAGCGCCCCGATCGGAGGGCGCTCTTCCGCTGCTTCGGCGTGCGCCCGTCACACTCGGGCGCGCGCCAGGCTACTGCTGCGGCACAGAACGGGCAAATGCTCGAATAAACTGTGCCGCAGCAGTATTAGCCTAGCAAATGGCGTCTGCATTTTCAGAACAGAAAAATACAATACATATACACTTTAATATCTACACATATTAATAAGTGCTATTCTGATGGACTCAGTGGGTCAACCTTTGCCAGTTTTTAATGCCTACAGTGACTCCACATAGTGGCCAAATATGAACTCTCTGCGACCTCCAGAACTGGGGATACAGAAATGCACTTTAAAACATTAAAATACATGTTTATAATGGGAACATGGGAACAGGGGAACATACATTTTCAAGGTATAACAAGATGCAAACCTCATCCCTGGACCGCAGTCCAGTTAACCCCTTGTCTCTCTGGTGAGGTCAGGGGATGGCCATCTGGGGTGCAACCCCTTTAATACCGGGCCACCCCCTTTCTCCCTCTACAGTGCCCCACTGCAGGTGAGAGACGCTGGCAGAGGCAATCGCGGTCTGTTCCTGACTGAGAAGTGGAGCGGTCGCATCGGGTGCTGTTATCTAAGGAGAAGGGTTGAAGTGCGCCCGAAGTCACTTCTTGTTTACTTACCAGCGGGGAGAGTGTGAGCGTGTTACCAGCGGGGAGAGTGTGAGAGGTGTTACCAGCGGGGAGAGTGTGAGAGGTGTTGCCAGCGGGGAGAGTGTGAGAGGTGTTACCAGCGGGGAGAGTGTGAGCGGTGTTACCAGCGGGGAGAGTGTGAGCGTGTTACCAGCGGGGAGAGTGTGAGAGGTGTTACCAGCGGGGAGAGAGTGAGCGTGTTACCAGTGGGGAGAGTGTGAGCGTGTTACCAGCGGGGAGAGTGTGAGAGGTGTTACCAGCGGGGAGAGTGAGAGGTGTTACCAGCGGGGAGAGTGTGAGAGGTGTTACCAGCGGGGAGAGTGTGAGAGGTGTTACCAGCGGGGAGAGTGTGCGAGGTGTTACCAGCGGGGAGAGTGTGCGAGGTGTTACCAGCGGGGAGAGTGTGAGAGGTGTTGCCAGCGGGGAGAGTGTGAGCGGTGTTACCAGTGGGGAGAGTGTGAGCGGTGTTACCAGTGGGGAGAGTGTGAGCGGTGTTACCAGCGGGGAGAGTGTGAGCGTGTTACCAGCAGGGAGAGTGTGAGCGTGTTACCAGCGGGGAGAGCGTGAGCATGTTACCAGCGGGGAGAGTGTGTTACCAGCGGGGAGAGCGTGAGCGCGTTACCAGCGGGGAGAGTGTGTTACCAGCGGGGAGAGCGTGAGCGTGTTACCAGTGGGGAGAGTGTGAGCGGTGTTACCAGCGGGGAGAGTGTGAGCGTGTTACCAGCGGGAAGAGTGTGAGCGTGTTACCAGCGGGAAGAGTGTGAGTGTGTTACCAGCGGGGAGAGCGTCTTACCAGCAGGGAGAGTGAGCGTCTTACCAGCGGAGAGAGCGTGTTACCAGCGGGGAGAGTGTGCGCGTGTTACCAGCGGGGAGAGTGTGAGTGTCTTACCAGCGGGGAGAGTGTGAGCGTGTTACCAGCGGGGAGAGTGTGAGTGTGTTACCAGCGGGGAGAGTGTGTTACCAGCGGGGAGAGTGTGAGTGTGTTACCAGCGGGGAGAGTGTGTTACCAGCGGGGAGAGCGTGAGCGTGTTACCAGCGGGGACAGTGTGAGCGTGTTACCAGCGGGGACAGTGTGAGCGTGTTACCAGCGGGGACAGTGTGAGCGTGTTACCAGCGGGGAGAGTGTGAGCGTGTTACCAGCGAGGAGAGTGTGTTACCAGCGGGGAGAGCGTGAGTGTCTTACCAGCGGGGAGAGCGTGAGTGTCTTACCAGCGGGGAGAGCGTGAGTGCCTTACCAGCGGGGAGAGTGTCTTACCAGCGGGGAGAGTGTGAGTGTGTTACCAGCGGGGAGAGTGTGTTACCAGCGGGGAGAGCGTGAGCGTGTTACCAGCGGGGACAGTGTGAGCGTGTTACCAGCGGGGACAGTGTGAGCGTGTTACCAGTGGGGAGAGCGTGTTACCAGCGGGGAGAGTGAGCGTGTTACCAGCGGGGAGAGAGTGAGCGTGTCACCAGCGGGGAGAGTGTGAGCGTGTTACCAGCGGGGAGAGCGTGAGCGTGTTACCAGCGGGGAGAGCGTGAGTGTGTTACCAGTGGAGAGAGCGTGTTACCAGCGGGGAGAGTGTGCGCGTGTTACCAGCGGGGAGAGTGTGAGTGTGTTACCAGCGGGGAGAGTGTGCGCGTGTTACCAGCGGGGAGAGCGTGAGTGTGTTACCAGCGGGGACAGTGTGAGCGTGTTACCAGCGGGGAGAGTGTGAGCGTGTTACCAGCGGGGAGAGCGTGAGCGTGTTACCAGCGGGGAGAGCGTGAGCGTGTTACCAGCGGGGAGAGTGTGCGCGTGTTACCAGCGGGGAGAGCGTGAGTGTGTTACCAGCGGGGACAGTGTGAGCGTGTTACCAGCGGGGAGAGTGTGAGCGTGTTACCAGCGGGGAGAGTGTGAGTGTGTGCGCGTGTTACCAGCGGGGAGAGTGTGCGCGTGTTACCAGCGGGGAGAGTGTGAGTGTGTTACCAGCGGGGACAGTGTGAGCGTGTTACTAGCGGGGAGAGTGTGAGCGTGTTACCAGCGGGGAGAGTGTGAGCGTGTTACCAGCGGGGAGAGTGTGAGCGAGTTACCAGCGGGGACAGTGTGAGCGTGTTACCAGCAGGGAGAGTGTGAGCGTGTTACCAGCGGGAAGAGTGTGAGTGTGTTACCAGCAGGAAGAGTGTGAGTGTGTTACCAGCGGGGAGAGCGTGAGCGTGTTACCAGCGGGGAGAGTGGGAGCGTGTTACCAGTGGAGAGAGCGTGTTACCAGCGGGGAGAGCGTGTTAACAGCGGGGAGAGTGTGAGCGTGTTACCAGCGGGGAGAGAGTGAGTGTGTTACCAGCGGGGACAGTGTGAGCGTGTTACCAGCGGGGAGAGCGTGAGCGTGTTACCAGCGGGGAGAGTGTGAGCGTGTTACCAGCGGGGAGAGCGTGAGCATGTTACCAGCGGGGAGAGTGTGAGCGTGTTACCAGCGGGGAGAGTGTGAGCGTGTTACCAGTGGGGAGAGTGTGAGCGTGTTACCAGCGGGGACAGTGTGAGCGTGTTACCAGCGGGGAGAGTGTGAGCGTGTTACCAGCGGGGAGAGTGTGAGCGTGTTACCAGCGGGGAGAGTGTGAGCGTGTTACCAGCGGGGACAGTGTGAGCGTGTTACCAGCGGGAAGAGTGTGAGCGTGTTACCAGCGGAGAGAGCGTGTTACCAGCGGGGAGAGTGTGAGTGTGTTACCAGCGGGGAGAGTGTGAGCGTGTTACCAGCGGGGACAGTGTGAGCGTGTTACCAGCGGGGACAGTGTGAGCGTGTTACCAGCGGGGACAGTGTGAGCGTGTTACCAGCGGGAAGAGTGTGAGCGTGTTACCAGCGGAGAGAGCGTGTTACCAGCGGGGAGAGTGTGAGTGTGTTACCAGCGGGGAGAGTTTGCGCGTGTTACCAGCGGGGAGAGCGTGTTACCAGCGGGGAGAGTGTGCGCGTGTTACCAGCGGGGAGAGTGTGCGCGTGTTACCAGCGGGGAGAGTGTGAGTGTGTTACCAGCGGGAAGAGTGTGAGCGTGTTACCAGCGGGGAGAGTGTGAGCGTGTTACCAGCGGGGAGAGTGTGAGCGTGTTACCAGCGGGGAGAGTGTGAGCGTGTTACCAGCGGGGAGACTGTGAGCGTGTTACCAGCGGGGAGAGTGTGAGCGTGTGACCAGCGGGGAGAGCGTGTTACCAGCGGGGAGAGCGTGAGCGTGTTACCAGCGGGGAGAGTGTGAGCGTGTTACCAGCGGGGAGAGCGTGAGTGTGTTACCAGCGGGGAGAGTGTGAGCGTGTTACCAGCGGGGAGAGTGTGAGCGTGTTACCAGCGGGGAGAGTGTGAGTGTGTTACCAGCGGGAAGAATGTGAGCGTGTTACCAGCGGGGAGAGTGTGAGTGTGTTACCAGCGGGGAGAGCGTGAGCGTGTTACCAGCGGGGAGAGTGTGCGTGTGTTACCAGCGGGGAGAGTGTGAGCGTGTTACCAGCGGGAAGAGTGTGAGTGTGTTACCAGCGGGGAGAGCGTGAGCGTGTTACCAGCGAGGAGAGCGTGTTACCAGCGGGGAGAGTGTGAGCGTGTTACCAGCGGGGAGAGTGTGAGCGTGTTACCAGCGGGGAGAGTGTGAGTGTGTTACCAGCAGGGAGAGTGTGAGTGTGTTACCAGCGGGAAGAATGTGAGCGTGTTACCAGCGGGGAGAGTGTGAGTGTGTTACCAGCGGGGAGAGCGTGAGCGTGTTACCAGCGGGGAGAGGGTGCGTGTGTTACCAGCGGGGAGAGTGTGAGCGTGTTACCAGCGGGGAGAGTGTGAGTGTGTTACCAGCGGGGAGAGTGTGAGCGTGTTACCAGCGGGGAGAGCGTGTTACCAGCGGGGAGAGTGTGAGCGTGTTACCAGCGGGGAGAGTGTGAGCGTGTTACCAGCGGGGAGAGTGTGAGCGTGTTACCAGCGGGGAGAGTGTGAGCGTGTTACCAGCGGGGAGAGTGTGAGTGTGTTACCAGCGGGGAGAGTGTGAGCGTGTTACCAGCGGGGAGAGCGTGTTACCAGCGGGGAGAGTGTGAGCGTGTTACCAGCGGGGAGAGTGTGAGCGTGTTACCAGCGGGGAGAGTGTGAGCGTGTTACCAGCGGGGAGAGTGTGAGTGTGTTACCAGCGGGGAGAGTGTGAGTGTGTTACCAGCGGGAAGAGTGTGAGCGTGTTACCAGCGGGGAGAGTGTGAGTGTGTTACCAGCGGGGAGAGCGTGAGCGTGTTACCAGCGGGGAGAGTGTGCGTGTGTTACCAGCGGGGAGAGAGTGAGCGTGTTACCAGCGGGGAGAGAGTGAGCGTGTTACCAGCGGGGAGAGAGTGAGCGTGTTACCAGCGGGGAGAGTGTGAGCGTGTTACCAGCGGGGAGAGTGTGAGCGTGTTACCAGCGGGGAGAGTGTGAGCGTGTTACCAGCGGGGAGAGCGTGAGCGTGTTACCAGCGGGGAGAGCGTGAGCGTGTTACCAGCGGGGAGAGTGTGAGCGTGTTACCAGCGGGGAGAGTGTGAGCATGTTACCAGCGGGGAGAGCGTGTTACCAGCGGGGAGAGCGTGTTACCAGCGGGGAGAGTGTGAGTGTGTTACCAGCGGGGAGAGTGTGAGCGTGTTACCAGCGGGGAGAGCGTGTTACCAGCGGGGAGAGTGTGAGCGTGTTACCAGCGGGGAGAGTGTGAGCGTGTTACCAGCGGGGAGAGTGTGAGCGTGTTACCAGCGGGGAGAGTGTGAGCGTGTTACCAGCGGGGAGAGTGTGAGCGTGTTACCAGCGGGGAGAGTGTGAGCGTGTTACCAGCGGGGAGAGTGTGAGCGTGTTACCAGCGGGGAGAGTGTGAGCGTGTTACCAGCGGGGAGAGTGTGAGCGTGTTACCAGCGGGGAGAGTGTGAGCGTGTTACCAGCGGGGAGAGCGTGTTACCAGCGGGGAGAGTGTGAGCGTGTTACCAGCGGGGAGAGTGTGAGCATGTTACCAGCGGGGAGAGCGTGTTACCAGCGGGGAGAGCGTGTTACCAGCGGGGAGAGTGTGAGTGTGTTACCAGCGGGGAGAGTGTGAGCGTGTTACCAGCGGGGAGAGCGTGTTACCAGCGGGGAGAGCGTGAGCGTGTTACCAGCGGGGAGAGCGTGAGCGTGTTACCAGCGGGGAGAGTGTGAGCGTGTTACCAGCGGGGAGAGTGTGAGCGTGTTACCAGCGGGGAGAGTGTGAGTGTGTTACCAGCGGGGAGAGCGTGAGCGTGTTACCAGCGGGGAGAGTGTGAGCGTGTTACCAGCGGGGAGAGTGTGAGCATGTTAACAACGGGGAGAATGTGAGCATGTTATCAGCGGGGAGAGTGTGAGCGTGTTACCAGCGGGGAGAGCGTGAGCGTGTTACCAGCGGGGAGAGCGTGAGCGTGTTACCAGCGGGGAGAGCGTGAGCGTGTTACCAGCGGGGAGAGCGTGAGCGTGTTACCAGCGGGGAGAGCGTGAGCGTGTTACCAGCGGGGAGAGTGTGAGCGGTGTTACCAGTGGGGAGAGTGTGAGTGTGTTACCAGCGGGGAGAGTGTGAGCGGTGTTACCAGTGGGGAGAGTGTGAGCGTGTTACCAGCGGGGAGAGTGTGAGTGTGTTACCAGCGGGGAGAGCGTGAGCGTGTTACCAGCGGGGAGAGTGTGAGCGTGTTACCAGCGGGGAGAGTGTGAGCGTGTTACCAGCGGGGAGAGTGTGAGCGTGTTACCAGCGGGGAGAGTGTGAGCGTGTTACCAGCGGGGAGAGTGTGAGCGTGTTACCAGCGGGGAGAGTGTGAGCGTGTTACCAGCGGGGAGAGCGTGAGCGTGTTACCAGCGGGGAGAGCGTGAGCGTGTTACCAGCGGGGAGAGTGTGAGCGTGTTACCAGCGGGGAGAGCGTGAGCGTGTTACCAGCGGGGAGAGTGTGAGCGGTGTTACCAGTGGGGAGAGTGTGAGCGTGTTACCAGCGGGGAGAGTGTGAGCGTGTTACCAGCGGGGAGAGTGTGAGCGTGTTACCAGCGGGGAGAGTGTGAGCGTGTTACCAGCGGGGAGAGTGTGAGCGTGTTACCAGCGGGGAGAGTGTGAGCGTGTTACCAGCGGGGAGAGTGTGAGCGTGTTACCAGCGGGGAGAGTGTGATACCAGCGGGGAGAGTGTGAGCGTGTTACCAGCAGGGAGAGTGTGAGCGTGTTACCAGCGGGGAGAGTGTGAGCGTGTTACCAGCGGGGAGAGTGTGAGCGTGTTACCAGCGGGGAGAGTGTGAGCGTGTTACCAGCGGGGAGAGTGTGAGCGTGTTACCAGCGGGGAGAGCGTGAGCGTGTTACCAGCGGGGAGAGCGTGAGCGTGTTACCAGCGGGGAGAGCGTGAGCGTGTTACCAGCGGGGAGAGTGTGAGCGTGTTACCAGCGGGGAGAGTGTGAGCGTGTTACCAGCGGGGAGAGCGTGTTACCAGCGGGGAGAGTGTGAGCGTGTTACCAGCGGGGAGAGTGTGAGCGTGTTACCAGCGGGGAGAGTGTGAGCGTGTTACCAGCGGGGAGAGTGTGAGCGTGTTACCAGCGGGGAGAGTGTGTTACCAGCGGGGAGAGCGTGTTACCAGCGGGGAGAGTGTGAGTGTGTTACCAGCGGGGAGAGTGTGAGCGTGTTACCAGCGGGGAGAGCGTGAGCGTGTTACCAGCGGGGAGAGTGTGAGCGTGTTACCAGCGGGGAGAGTGTGAGCGTGTTACCAGCGGGGAGAGTGTGAGCGTGTTACCAGCGGGGAGAGTGTGAGCGTGTTACCAGCGGGGAGAGTGTGAGTGTGTTACCAGCGGGGAGAGTGTGTTACCAGCGGGGAGAGTGTGAGTGTGTTACCAGCGGGGAGAGTGTGAGCGTGTTACCAGCGGGGAGAGTGTGTTACCAGCGGGGAGAGCGTGTTACCAGCGGGGAGAGTGTGAGTGTGTTACCAGCGGGGAGAGTGTGAGCGTGTTACCAGCGGGGAGAGTGTGAGCGTGTTACCAGCGGGGAGAGCGTGAGCGTGTTACCAGCGGGGAGAGTGTGAGTGTGTTACCAGCGGGGAGAGTGTGAGCGTGTTACCAGCGGGGAGAGTGTGAGCGTGTTACCAGCGGGGAGAGTGTGAGCGCGTTACCAGCGGGGAGAGTGTGAGTGTGTGTTACCAGCGGGGAGAGCGTGAGCGTGTTACCAGCGGGGAGAGTGTGAGTGTGTTACCAGCGGGGAGAGTGTGAGTGTGTTACCAGCGGGGAGAGTGTGAGCGTGTTACCAGCGGGGAGAGTGTGAGCGTGTTACCAGCGGGGAGAGCGTGAGCGTGTTACCAGCGGGGAGAGTGTGAGCGTGTTACCAGCGGGGAGAGTGTGAGCGTGTTACCAGCGGGGAGAGCGTGAGCGTGTTACCAGCGGGGAGAGTGTGAGCGTGTTACCAGCGGGGAGAGTGTGAGCATGTTACCAGCGGGGAGAGCGTGTTACCAGCGGGGAGAGTGTGAGTGTGTTACCAGCGGGGAGAGTGTGAGCGTGTTACCAGCGGGGAGAGTGTGTTACCAGCGGGGAGAGCGTGAGCGTGTTACCAGCGGGGAGAGTGTGAGTGTGTTACCAGTGGGGAGAGTGTGAGTGTGTTACCAGCGGGGAGAGTGTGTGCGTGTTACCAGCGGGGAGAGGGTGAGCGTGTTACCAGCGGGGAGAGGGTGAGCGTGTTACCAGCGGGGAGAGTGTGAGCGTGTTACCAGCGGGGAGAGTGTGTTACCAGCGGGGAGAGCGTGAGCGTGTTACCAGCGGGGAGAGTGTGTTACCAGCGGGGAGAGCGTGAGCGTGTTACCAGCGGGGAGAGCGTGAGTGTGTTACCAGCGGGGAGAGCGCGAGCGTGTTACCAGCGGGGAGAGCGTGAGCGTGTTACCAGCGGGGAGAGCGTGAGTGTGTTACCAGCGGGGAGAGTGTGTGTGTGTTACCAGTGGGGAGAGCGTGAGTGTGTTACCAGCGGGGAGAGTGTGTGTTACCAGCGGGGAGAGTGTGTGTGTGTTACCGTCCCCTCTGTGTTGCTGGCACCTTACAGTAAATGTGAACGCACTATATCCTTGCGTTTCTCCATATGAGGGGTACAAAGCGCGAGCTGACCCGGAGAATCTCCTACTCGTAGTCACAGTATTATGTGTGTCTCAGTGTAACTAACACTGGGCTCATTCGCACATACAGTATTAACCGTTTCATCCCTTTGCGCCAGGAACACTGCTCTGTTTAGGGTTTAATTTGCGGGGTTGGGGGAAACCGCTGGTGTTTAGGCTGCAGCGTGAAGATATCACAGTATTTGTTGCGCTTTATTACAGTTTTTGTCACCGCCTCCCTCATACTACATTGGATTGGTCAGGGAGCAGTGAGTGTGACAATAGCGCGTGAGAACAGCGCTGCTATCTCTGCCCGGCAACTAGTGACTAGGGGGTCTCTCACCTCAGTCTCACTAGGGGGGGTCTCTCACCTCAGTCTCACTAGGGGGGTCCCTCACTTCAGTCTCACTAGGGGGGTCTCTCACTTCAGTCTCACTAGGGGGGTCTCTCACTTCAGTCTCACTAGGGGGGTCCCTCACTTCAGTCTCACTAGGGGGGTCTCTCACTTCAGTCTCACTAGGGGGGTCTCACCTCAGTCTCACTAGGGGGGTCTCTCACTTCAGTCTCACTATGGGGGTGTCTCACTAGGGGGGTCTCTCACTTCAGTCTCACTAGGGGGGTCTCTCACTTCAGTCTCACTAGGGGGGTCTCTCACTTCAGTCTCACTAGGGGGGTCTCTCACTTCAGTCTCACTAGGGGGGTCTCTCACTTCAGTCTCACTAGGGGGGTCTCTCACTTCAGTCTCACTATGGGGGTGTCTCACTTCAGTCTCACTAGGGGGGTCTCTCACTTCAGTCTCACTAGGGGTGTCTCTCACTTCAGTCTCACTAGGGGGGTCTCACCTCAGGTTCACTAGGGGGGTGTCTCACTAGGGGGGTCTCTCACTTCAGTCTCACTATGGGGGTGTCTCACTAGGGGGGTCTCTCACTTCAGTCTCACTATGGGGGTGTCTCACTTCAGTCTCACTAGGGGGGTCTCTCACTTCAGTCTCACTAGGGGGGTCTCTCACTTCAGTCTCACTAGGGGGGGTCTCTCACGTCAGTCTCACTAGGGGGGGTCTCTCACTTCAGTCTCACTAGGGGGGGTCTCTCACTTCAGTCTCACTAGGGGGGTCTCTCACTTCAGTCTCACTAGGGGGGGTCTTTCTTCAGTCTCACTAGGGGGGGTCTCACTTCAGTCTCACTAGGGGGGTCTCTCACTTCAGTCTCACTAGGGGGTTTCTCACTTCAGTCTCACTAGGGGGGTCTCTCACTTCAGTCTCACTAGGGGGGTCTCTCACTTCAGTCTCACTAGGGGGGTCTCTCACTTCAGTCTCACTAGGGGGTCTCTCACTTCAGTCGCACTAGGGGGGGTCTCTCCCCTCCTTTTTATACACCGGGGAACTGACACATCTGTTTACGGGACAGTAACCCCATTATTTCCTATGAACAGGACAGGTTTTATCCCAATGAAACGTAAATGTTTGGCAGATATCCCCACTACATATTATATGCTGCAGCATAACAAGAAAGGCAGGAATCACTGCACACAGCAGAATAACAGGAATAGATAAACGCTCATTGGGAGGTGACACGATTAATAAGACTATCAGATATTATATTATTATCCCACGCGCCTTTAAAGCTGCCGTCCCACCTAGGGCCAAAATAACTCCGCGGCAGAGTTATATCCGGGGGACTGACGCATCTCTTTACAGTATCACACGCGGAGAAATATTGTGATAACATTTATTAAATGAGATGAGAGACGCGGTGAGAGAAACACGTGTCTGACAAACATTCTCAGGGAGAAGCAGGAATATGTTATTCTGCATCATACAATTCTTATATTATAAAGCATTTCCATTTACTGACACAGCACAAACATATATATGTAATGGGTATACGCTCCTATATTACTTCTATACGCTCGCTCCCAGAACAGGAACTAAACACAGATTAACGCAATCAGATATCCCCAGGACAGGTATGTGAGATATATATATATATATATATATATCTCAAATGGAAATATTACTGTATGCTCATTTGCATGTCTTACGCCTTTCACCATTATCACCCAGCACCCAGCACTTACACTGCAGCAAGGGATTCTGGGAAATGACATGCAAATGAGCACACAGTGCCACTTTTTGTATCAAAACCATTTTAAACATGGTTCCCTATAGGCTTAAGCTTGCTGCATGGTCACCGCTTTAAGCACAGCCAGGGTTAAGATGCACCCTGCAGTGGGAGGGACAGGTGTGAGGGGCTGTGGGTCCTGCCTGTATCACCCTGCAGTGGGAGGGACAGATGTGAGGGGCTGTGGGTCCTGTCTGTGTCCCCCTGCAGTGGGAGGGACAGATGTGAGGGGCTGTGGGTCCTGTCTGTGTCCCCCTGCAGTGGGAGGGACAGATGTGAGGGGCTGTGTGTCCTGTCTGTGTCCCCCTGCAGTGGGAGGGACAGAAGTGAGGGGCTGTGTGTCCTGTCTGTGTCTCCCTGCAGTGGGAGGGACAGATGTGAGGGGCTGTGGGTCCTGTCTGTGTCCCCCTGCAGTGGGAGGGACAGATGTGAGGGGCTGTGTGTCCTGTCTGTGTCTCCCTGCAGTGGGAGGGACAGATGTGAGGGGCTGTGTGTCCTGTGTCCCCCTGCAGTGGGAGGTACAGATGTGAGGGGCTGTGTGTCCTGTCTGTGTCCCCCTGCAATGGGAGGGACAGATGTGAGGGGCTGTGTGTCCTGTGTCACCCTGCAGTGGGAGGGACAGATGTGAGGGGCTGTGGGTCCTGTCTGTGTCCCCCTGCAGTGGGAGGGACAGATGTGAGGGGCTGTGTGTCCTGTCTGTGTCCCCCTGCAGTGGGAGGGACAGAGGTGAGGGGCTGTGTGTCCTGTCTGTGTCTCCCTGCAGTGGGAGGGACAGATGTGAGGGGCTGTGTGTCCTGTCTGTGTCCCCCTGCAGTGGGAGGGACAGATGTGAGGGGCTGTGTGTCCTGTGTCCCCCTGCAGTGGGAGGGACAGATGTGAGGGGCTGTGGGTCCTGTCTGTGTCACCCTGCAGTGGGAGGGACAGATGTGAGGGGCTGTGTGTCCTGTCTGTGTCACCCTGCAGTGGGAGGGACAGATGTGAGGGGCTGTGTGTCCTGTGTCCCCCTGCAGTGGGAGGGACAGATGTGAGGAGCTGTGGGTCCTGTCTGTGTCACCCTGCAGTGGGAGGGACAGATGTGAGGGGCTGTGGGTCCTGTCTGTGTCACACTGCAGTGGGAGGGACAGATGTGAGGGGCTGTGTGTCCTGTCTGTGTCCCCCTGCAGTGGGAGGGACAGATGTGAGGGGCTGTGGGTCCTGTGTCCCCCTGCAGTGGGAGGGACAGATGTGAGGGGCTGTGTGTCCTGTGTCACCCTGCAGTGGGAGGGACAGATGTGAGGGGCTGTGTGTCCGGTGTCACCCTGCAGTGGGAGGGACAGATGTGAGGGGCTGTGTCCTGTGTCCCCCTGCAGTGGGAGGGACAGATGTGAGGGGCTGTGGGTCCTGTCTGTGTCCCCCTGCAGTGGGAGGGACAGATGTGAGGGGCTGTGTATCCTGTCTGTGTCACCCTGCAGTGGGAGGGACAGATGTGAGGGGCTGTGTGTCCTGTCTGTGTCCCCCTGCAGTGGGAGGTACAGATGTGAGGGGCTGTGGGTCCTGTCTGTGTCCCCCTGCAGTGGGAGGGACAGATGTTAGGGGCTGTGGGTCCTGTCTGTGTCCCCCTGCAGTGGGAGGGACAGATGTGAGGGGCTGTGGGTCCTGTCTGTGTCACCCTGCAGTGGGAGGGACAGATGTGAGGGGCTGTGGGTCCTGTCTGTGTCACCCTGCAGTGGGAGGGACAGATGTGAGGGGCTGTGGGTCCTGTCTGTGTCACCCTGCAGTGGGAGGGACAGATGTGAGGGGCTGTGTGTCCTGTCTGTGTCCCCCTGCAGTGGGAGGGACAGATGTGAGGGGCTGTGGGTCCTGTCTGTGTCCCCCTGCAGTGGGAGGGACAGATGTGAGGGGCTGTGGGTCCTGTCTGTGTCCCCCTGCAGTGGGAGGGACAGATGTGAGGGGCTGTGGGTCCTGTGTCACCCTGCAGTGGGAGGGACAGATGTGAGGGGCTGTGTGTCCTGTCTGTGTCCCCCTGCAGTGGGAGGGACAGATGTGAGGGGCTGTGGGTCCTGTCTGTGTCCCCCTGCAGTGGGAGGGACAGATGTGAGGGGCTGTGGGTCCTGTCTGTGTGTGCAATCACCCCACACGTCTGCCTGTGATGTCTCTCCCACTTACTCACCCTCTGTCTCTTTCTCTCTCCACAACTGCACTGATTGAGATTGGCCGTCTCTTGTCATGTGATTTCTCTCGCCTGCAGGGGCTTCTGGGAGTTGTAGTCCTGCTTCTCTTCCTTTACAATTTTAGTTACAGACGTGAACTACGAGTCCCAGAATCCCGTGTAAAACTGTGAATCATAATGATTCAACCAATCAATGCGCAGATCTGTGGTAACCACAACCCTCCCCCTCCCCCACAAGGCTGCAGCAAGGCCCCGCCCCATAGTCAGGCAATGAGAGCCAATAAGAGCCAAGGCCCGCCCTGCAGTCAGCCAATGGGAGAGCTTGAGTGCCAATGAGAGCCAATGAGAGCGCACACAAACCCACAAACACAATATACACTATATCTATGGGTTCCCTGCTGGGCCGGGATCAGTACTCCTAGCTCCTGATTCTGACCCAGCCATTATCCCATACCCAGAACGCAGCATGAAGAGGCTCAGTGAAGGTGGCAGTGACGGTGTGTAAGTGTCTGATCGGGTCACACAGCTGATAAAAGGACAGCCGCCCAGCCTCATAGTCCAGGTATATTCCTAATCTCTGCACGGGAGATTCGGGGTATATCCGTGTTTGTATTGTATCATGTGTCACTGCATGATAATTATACCACATGCACAAACCCCAGGACTTCTTATTCTCTCCTATGTGGGACTGATCTCCTTTCCTTTCTATACTGGAATAGGAAATCCCTACCTCCCTGCACCCTGAGTCACTGATCTCCACCTCCCAGTAATGTTGTCCTGAGGAAAAACTCCTGCTGCTTAAAACCTGACTATAAGACACAAATCTCTCTGGTGTATCCGAGCGTAACACGTCTGTTTCTGACCAGGATGCAGTTTTCAGGTCACCTGATACAGATACATGATTACCAGCTGTATTTACATCCAGTAATATACCTGAATCCCCCTGCACACAGAACCCGCTCTTTGCTTTTAGATCAGTCACAATATCAGCTAATCTCTGTAAGGTCAGTGGGATCAGAACCTCATACAAATCCCCTACAGCAGGGACCTTATTACCCCCTCTCTCTCTGTTCTCATTACCTCCCTCCTCAGCATCACAGAAGTCAGCATTGTCTGATTCCCGTCCCTGTAAGACAGATAATGGATCAGTGATGTTGCTCAGCTCCTCAATGTGAAGCATCTTCCTGGACAGCTCGTCCTTCTTTATTTCCAGCTGCTGGATTAGATCAGAGACTCGGAGAGAAACCTGCTCTTCCCACCTGGTGATCTCACTCAGGACTCGCTTCTCTAGGACTTCCAGCTGTTCCCTGATGTCCCTAATCAGGGCAGTGACTCGGGCTGTCTCCCCGGCTGCTTTTTCCTGCGCGTCTCTCCTGCGTTCCTGCAGACTCTGGGCTCTTTTCTCAGTCTCCTCTCTCACTGAGGTCAGTTTCTCCAGAACATGTCTCAGTTTCTCCTTCTTCTTCTCAGAGGCCTCATTCAGCGACTCCACCTGGTGTCCCCTGTGCTCCCCAAACACGCAGCAGGACACACAGATACATGCAGCATCCTCAGTGCAGTAACACTCCAAGAGCTTCTTGTGGACGGGGCATTTCCTGGTCTTTGAGGTGGTTGGCTCAGTTAAGACGTGTTCCTCTGACTTGCTGTGTCTCTCTAGGTGAATATCACACAGGGAGGCGTCACAATGCAGACATGTTTTAGCAGCGGGTACAGAGGAGTCACAGTAAGTGCAGAAGATCACAGCCTCCTCCTGCTCCGGCTGAGTAGAAAGGAAACGCTCCGCTATGTTACACAGCTTCAGGTTCCTCTGCAGTGCAGGACGCTCCTGAAACTCTGCTCTGCATTCAGGACAGGTATAAAGTCCAGATCCCCCCTGGGAATCCCACACACTCCCAATACAGCCCTGGCAGAAGTTATGCCCACATCTCAGCATTACAGGCTGGGTATAAGTGCTCAGGCAGATGGGGCAGGTTAGCTCCTCTCTCAGACCAGCAGACGCCATGCTTGGAAGCAGCAACAGGAAACGAAACTTACATTCTCCTCTCTCTCATATAACCAGTGGGGCGTTCCCCTTCTCAGCACACAGGGGCGGGAGTTTGTTACCCAGTCTATTAACCCTGTAAGTTCCTGGCTTCAGTATACAGTACAATATGAGGAATACGAGTAGTTATAAGAATATGCAGCATGTTACCTATCTGTGCTCACATGAGGCGTTTGGTGACGTGACAGGTGTTGCACTTCAGGGGTTAGGTAACCTTTTAAGTCAGCTGTGTGTTATACACCTCAGCATGTTCCTGCAGTACATGGGGACCCAGTAACACATAAGACGAGCATTGAGAGGAACGTACGTAATAAATTCTATACCAGACTATATACCCGTGAGCGTATAATACCCCCGTCTGTCTCTACATGAGTCATTGGAGCAGAGAATTTAGGTATTGTTACCAAAGCAGGAACAGGACCTAAGAGCCCATTACAGCGCCCTCTCCTGTGGTCAAAGTATGTGTCAGGTGTAACAGGACTGGTTCAGGGACAGAACCTATTGTAGACCAAACAAGTAAGCATATTAATGGCCCCTCATTTATTGCCTAGGAATATTGGATTATTAAAACACTTTATTATAAGTAATAAGTAGAATAAGTGGGGCTGAATAGGCACATATATATATATACAGTAACACACTAAGCACACTGCGGGCACACAGCAGGGGGCTCTCAGATATGGCGCCCGGTATAACGTACTGAATCTCGGGGGTACAGGTCCCTGGGGAATAGTGTGAGCGGGCGATGTGCATATCACAGGGATTGGGGTATAGGGGTTATTGGCATTATATTCCCTTTGCCCCCACTGGGTAATACATCTGTACCCCCCTATATGCCACCTAAACTGATGGCTGCTGGTGCCGCGCCCGCAGATAATGCCGCTAATTGTAAGTAATAAGTTGCTTACGTGACGTTACAATGAAGCTGACACCGTGTGTCTCACGCGGGGTTAATAAGTATTGATGCCTGTGTGTGTTTGGGCAAACCAGGACCGCCAACAGACATTATGGGGCCCAGGACAAATGAAAGGAGCAGGACCCCCCCCCCCCCCGAACCCATAGCGCACCTACCACGGAGAAATATTTTTTAGCGCGAAACGTTTACTTATCTGTTTTTCTTACTCACACAATGGATGAATCAGACCGCGCTGCGCAGTGATTACGCGCTGTGTAAATTAGATGCGCAGGTGCAAAAGGGGTGAATATTATAGTACCCAGAACCCAAAGAAGGGCCCCCAGAACCCCACTGATCGCACGCATTGCTATATTCACAGAACTATTGCCTGAAAAACACCGGCCAGGTTTGCACGCGTGTCTGTGTTAGGTATGTACAGATATCCTGTTACACGCATGTAACCACACCATGGTAACGTGAGGAACCGCTTGCTATACTGCGTACCCCCTGCAAACCCAGCTGCCCCACAGAGGGTAATTAGGCTGTAGAGATTATGCATTAACATTGTAGCAGTATATCTGTATATACCTAACACAGACAAGGCTGCAAACCTAGGAGGTGTTTTTGGATGCATGGTAACCTTATATTGTAGTGCAAAGGGTTAATAATTGCTACACAGGTTGCATTGTGGTTCCAGATATATGATATAGGTGTCACAGTGTCGCTGCTCTCTGTGGATCAGCAATAGGCGCACACACAGCACGCTGCTCCTCGCTTTACCAATTATGGCTACACTGGGATAACAGTATATATATATATATACTAGCTGAGAGACCCGGCGTTGCCCGTGAGTTACATTTAGCGCTGGGGAGAGGGGGGGAAAAGGGGGGGGGAGAGGGAGGGAAAAGGGGGGGAAGGGGGGGAGGGAGGGAAAAGGGGGGGGAAGGAGGGGAGGGGGGGGGAAGGAGGGGAGGGGGGGGGAAGGAGGGGAGGGGGGGGGGAAGGAGGGGAGGGGGGGGGGAAGGAGGGGAGGGGGGGGGGGGAAGGAGGGGGGGGAAGGGGGGGAAGGAGGGGAGGGGGGGGAAGGAGGGGGGGGAAGGGGGGGAAGGAGGGGGAGAGGGGGGGAAGGAGGGGAGGGGGGGAAGGAGGGGAGGGGGGGGAAGGAGGGGTGGGGAAGGAGGGGAGGGGTGGGGAAGGAGGGGAGGGGGGGAAGGAGGGGAGGGGGGGGAAGGAGGGGAGGGGGGGAAGGAGGGAAGGAGGGGAGGGGGGGAAGGAGGGGAGGGGGGGAAGGAGGGGAGGGGAGGGGGGGGGAAGGAGGGGGGGCAAGGAGGGGAGGGGGGGAAGGAGGGGAGGGGGGGGAAGGAGGGGAGGGGGGGAAGGGGGGGAAGGAGGGGAGGGGGGGGGAAATGAGGGGAGGGGGGGAAATGAGGGGAGGGGGGAAAAGGAGGGGAGGGGAGGGGAGGGGGGGAAGGAGGGGAGGGGGGGAAGGAGGGGAGGGAGGGGAGGGAGGGAGGGGAGGGGGGAAGGAGGGGTGGGGGGGAAGGAGGGGAGGGGGTGGGGGGAAAGGAGGGAGGGGTGGGGAAAGGAGGGGAGGGGTGGGGAAAGGAGGGGAGGGGGGGGAAAGGAGGGGAGGGGGGGGAAACGAGGGGAGGGGGGGGGAAAGGAGGGGAGGGGGGGAAAGGAGGGGAGGGGGGGGGAAAGGAGGGAGGGGGGGAAAGGAGGGAAGGGGGGGGGAAAGGAGGGAAGGGGGGGGGAAAGGAGGGGAGGGGGGGGAAAGGAGGGGGGGAAGGGGGGGAAAGGAGGGGAGGGGGGGGAAAGGAGGGGAGGGGGGGAAAGGAGGGAAGGGGGGGAAAGGAGGGAAGGGGGGGGGAAAGGAGGGGAGGGGGGGAAGAGGGGGAAGGAGGGGGGGGAAAGGAGGGGAGGGGGGGAGGAGGGGAGGGGGCTGTGTCTATGGGGCTCTGATATCATTACTGACGCTTTAGTCTGTCTATGTGCACAGTATATATATATATATATATATATATATATATATAATCCCAGCAGCGCCTGTGTTACACCCTGACAGCACAGGTACTGTGTCTATGGGACTCTGATATCATTACTGACGCTTTAGTCTGTCTATGTGCACAGTATATATATATATATAATCCCAGCAGCGCCTGTGTCACACCCTGACAGCACAGGTACTGTGTCTATGGGGCTCTGATATAATTACTGGCGCTTTAGTCTGTCTATGTGCACAGTATATATATATATATAATCCCAGCAGCGCCTGTGTTACACCCTGACAGCACAGGTACTGTGTCTATGGGGCTCTGATATAATTACTGACGCTTTAGTCTGTATATGTGCACAGTATATATATATATATATATAATCCCAGCAGCGCCTGTGTTACACCCTGACAGCACAGGTACTGTGTCTATGGGGCTCTGATATCATTACTGGCGCTTTAGTCTGTCTATGTGCACAGTATATATATATATATATATATATATATATATATATATATATATATATATATATATATATATATATATATAATCCCAGCAGCGCCTGTGTTACACCCTGACAGCATAGGTACTGTGTCTATGGGGCTCTGATATCATTACTGGCGCTTTAGTCTGTCTATGTGCACAGTATATATATATATATATATAATCCCAGCAGCGCGTGTGTTACACCCTGACAGCACAGGTACTGTGTCTATGGGGCTCTGATATCATTACTGACGATTTAGTCTGTCTATGTGCACAATATATATATATATATATATATATATATATATATATATATATATATATATATATATATATATATAATCCCAGCAGCGCCTGTGTTACACCCTGACAGCACAGGTACTGTGTCTATGGGGCTCTGATATCATTACTGACGCTTTAGTCTGTCTATGTGCACAATATATCTAGAGCCAATACTAGGCTAACATCTGCCATAATAATACAGGTATCTGCGCTGGGAGCACAATAGTACCTCACTATATCACTGGGGGCCACTATGTGACCTAAGGACCGCAGGAGGAAGGGAGGATTTGGCCATCAGCTCTATTATAGGTACCCAGAGGCCACTTACCCCTTCCCTCCCTACCACCTCCGTGGGGATCATGTTAATACTTTAACCTATTAGTCTGTGTATTTGATAAAATAAAACCTTTCTGTTTTGGGTAAGTTTTAGACCCTAAATTGTTCTGGTGGTTGGACCATAGGAGGTTCTCAGACAATAGTTCTGTGATTATAGCAATGAGAGCGATCAGCGGGTTCTTTGGGCCCTTCTTTGGGTTCTGTCTGTGTACTGTTTTTCTTATTGTAATACGGGAAAAAACATTACAATGCAATCTATTTATTTTTACATTTTCAACAAAAGACAGGTGACTGCCTTGCCTGACTGCCTGGGTGGGTGACTGACTGCCTGGGGGGGTGACTGACTGGGTGGGTGACTGACTGTCTTGGTGGGAGGGTGACTAACTGCCTGGGTGGGTGGGTGAGTGACTGCCTGGGTGGGAAGTGACTTTGGGTGACTCAGTGACTGGGTGGATGAAGGCTTGAGTGACACTTGACTGAGTGGGTGGGTGATTCAGTGGGTGAGGGACTGAGTGACACGTGACTGAGTGGGTGGGTGAGTGGGTGACTGAGCATGAGTAAAATTGTGATGGGGCAAGCCTGGGGAGATGAGATCATGATGATGGGGGGGGGGGAAGTGGGGGTATATTTATATGTATTGGGGGAGGGGGGGTATATTTTATATGTATTGGGGACGTGGGGTATATTTTATATGTATTGGGGAGGTGGGGTATATTTTATATGTATTGCGGAGGTGGGGTATATTTTATATGTATTGGGGTATATTTAATATGTATTGGGGGTAGTGGGGTATATATTTTATATTTATTGGGGAAGTGCGGGTATATTTTTTTAATGCATTGGGGGAGGTGGGGATATATGTTATATGTATTGAGGAGGTGGCGGTATTTTTTTATACTGTATGTATTCGGAGGTGTGGGGGTATTTTTTTATATGTATTCGGGGGCGTGGGGGAATTTTTAATATTTATTCGGGGGGTGTGGGTGTATTTTTTAAATATTTATTCGGGGGGGTGTGGGGGTATTTTTTTAATATTTATTCGGGGGTGTGGGGGTATTTTTTTAATATTTATTCGGGGGTGTGGGGGTATTTTTTTAATATTTATTCGGGGGGTGTGGGGGTATTTTTTAATATTCGGGGGGTGTGGGGGTATTGTCAGTAATGCTGAACCTGCATGCGCTGTCATTATAAAGCCAGCACCCCCCCCCCCCCGCTCACCTCCCTCCGAAGGCCCTAAGCTTTGCAAACCGCCGGCGCTGACCCAAATGGACCCGCCCTCCGAGGCCTCGTTATGGGTCAGCCGCAGATCCATATCCTTATAATCTCACCCGATCTTCTTGTTTACTGATGCGTGTTACCGAAAAGCCTAACCGCAACGCACCCACAATCCCCCCCACAAAGCTGGTGAGCCCCCCGAATGGGATCCATATAGCGAATAAGTGGCGGGCACTTCCGTGGCTCTTTCTCCATGATTATCGTGGCCAAAATGGCACACGCTTCTAGCCAATTCCAGAATGTTTTTGGAATAGTGTCGCTGTCCACGTCCTTATCTTTGTCCTGTGACCTCTACGACCACCCCTCAGCGTCCTTATAACCTGGCAACAGCGAGAATATTTCTACGTAACTGTCATGGGAGACCGGGTTATTTACACCTTGTTACCGGGATCATTCATTGTGCAAAACACGGAAGAGAAATAAAGTGTCATTTATTCGGCATAAATTCGCTTACACACAATGATACACAAAATACAGACACAAAGACACACTTACTTTGGGGCTGGGGTAGAAAACTAGACTCTCCTAGGTGCAAGGATCTCTATGGGAGAGTTTTACCCTGACCGGGACTTAGCCCGGAATCTCCTGGAACCCAAATCGGCAGAAAGTCCCACACGCCCCCGCTACGTTCCCTCCTGAGAACTTGGTCCCTCCTGACCGCGAGTTACTCCCAATCTCTTGGAACTCAAATCGGCGCAAAATCCCAGCGCGGCCGCTGCGTTCGATTCTGGGAACTTGGGCGCAGAAGGCGGGACTTAGTCTCCGACGGGCAGGATTTTCAGGCTGAAATAGAAGCCGGTTGCTTTGCTATTACAAACAAAGCAACTTTGAAAAGCCGCCCGCTCTTTCAGCGCAGACTCAAGGGGAACACACAATCTGATTGGCTCGCGGCTTCTTATTGTATTCTCTGCTTCATTCATAAAATAGAAGCAGACCGAACAGCCAATCAGCGCGTGGGAACTTTCCCGAGCAGCCAATCGGAGCCGAGCCGGCTAGAAAAGCCGGGTCAGCGGGAAATGTGAAATAGCTAAGGGGCATACGCAAGCTGCCACATACCCCCCCAGCCATCCCAATGCTCCCCGCTGGGGCAGGATCCACCAGGTCTGGCAGAACAAGTGGCATCCCGGAGGACGGCCGTTGATCTCCGGACCTGGTACTCCTCCTTTCCCCGCTGACCAAATGCTGTCCCCACCTCTGGGCTTCCTCTGGCTGCTCTGAACTCCGATGTCCAGCAGACATGCCGGCGCCTATGGGTTTGCACGGGCTGCCTGTGTGGGCATCGGTTCCGAATGTTTAAACATATTAAAACTATATTTGAATACACACTGGGTCTCGGGGATCCCCGTCAGCGATGTGGGATTTTAGGTGAAGGACTTGGGGGTACAGGGAACAGAAAAGGAAAAATGTCTCTTTATTTCTGCTGCCTTATTCCCCCACACACTTTCCCTGTGACTCAGTTTGGACTCTCAGTCCCCCCCCCCCCCGCCTTATATACGGTTGGGGCACCCACAAACCCTATACTGTTTGTGGGTCACCTTGGCACTAGCTGGGGTATCCCCCTTAACCTAGGGATACAGCTACAGGAATACATATGTCTCCCTGTGCCTCATTGTCTGTCTGTCTGTCTGTCTGTCTGCCGCGGGAGGCCAGGTCTCCTAACACATTTATATTTCAGGGATCAGTCACACGGCAAAACCAGGGAAAGGAAACAAACTGATCGGCGCCGCCCCACTGGTGAAATGTAACACAACACCGCCACCCGGTTGAGGATAGGGTCAATAGCACCTGAGCAATAAACAGAAGTAAAATAATAAGAGTTATTAGCAACAAATAAAATAAATACAAATCTTTAACCACTACTCACCCTCTGAGAAGAAGCAGCCGGTTCCTTCAGCAGATGTGTTAGGATCGGCCGTCGGTCTGTCGCAGCGCTATACATTACGTGCAGCCATGTGCTTTCAGGAATCTGCTTCTGGGTTTAACAAGCCATGTATCTGACTTCACACGTACTTAAGGTATTTTATAACATGCGGGGTAGCCTTCAATGTTTAAATAATAACTACGAACGGTCAGTTTTATTAATTAATCACCTCATATATTTATTTATTTCATGTCCGGTCGTATTCAGGGATTGGTTTTGTTCTGTATTATTTTGCAGTCGCCGAATTTAGCGAATCTGCCAACTGCACTTTCAGCAGCAGCTCCCCTCTCAACCAATAGGAAGGGGACGCCTGATATATTAGCGCAGGTAGTCAGGATCAGAGCCACCCCCTGAGGAAGCTGGCCCTGAGCCAACGAAACGCGTCGAGTGTTACGTTGCGAGTGTCCAGTGTGCTAGAGGAGGAGAATAATCACTGCCGGACTTGGACAATCGTGACGTCAGGACCTTCGGCCGCTGTAGGAGAGGACACGAGGCGAACCGAGGAGGAGAGACGTCCGCCAGAGACCGACTGTAAAGGAGGAGAGAAGACCAACCCGCATCACAAAGATACCTTTTCATGCCCTGATTGGCATTTACAGATGTGAGTGAACATCTATCTGGGACTGGTTTCATATGTGCTTATTGTATTAAAGTGTTTTACTTACTGCACTATCAGTCCCTCTTTCTCCTGTCCCTGCTGAAGAGGCGAATATACCTGCACTTAACCCCATACTCATCACCCCACCCACAACCACCTAACTACGGATGGGCTGCTGTTTATTCATTGAATAAGTCTGACAACCGCTCCCTCACCTTGTGTTTACAAGGCAAAACAAGGCACTAAAATAAAATGAGGTTTATTTTGGATAAGACCTCGGAAACACACAAGAATACAAAATACAAAAATATACACACTTACAGCGGTCTGGGGGATGAGATCTACCTTTCCTAGGTGCAGGGACCCACTTCTAATGGATTTCCCCTGTCCACTTCTCTGCTCCAGGATATCAGAGTGCTGAACACACAGCAGCCACTCTGATATGTATCTTCAGCTGGTCACAGTCCAACTCCACACTCCTTCCCAGAGATGGACCTCTGCAAACTCCACACTCCTTCCCAGTGTCTCTCAGATGGTCATCTAAGAGAATCTCCACACTCCTTCTCAGAGATGGACTAGTGCCATCCCTTCTATAGCATCCTTTATATAGCCCTCTGTGGCTATACTTTATATGAGACAGGGACTGCTGACCAACCAGGGCACGGATTGAGTTTGTGTCACAAAAGCCAGAGGAGGGCGTGCTAAGGCACTCAAGACCTCCCACTGGGTAGGAGCCTCAGAGCCTGGGCAGTACAATGCTCTTACTCCCAAATCTGATCAGCAGCCTTTCACCTCTCCCCAGGAGTCCTGACACCGAGCTGTCCCAACCCCGGTTTTAATCCCATCATTTCTTCATCATTGTTTTCCCTGCTTTGCTGGTGCCTGCTTTTTCCTATCTGTTTCCTTTGCTAGCATGCTGAAAAATCGGAAGCACACCCCCTGCTGTGGATAAAAGTCTGAACAATCTGGATCACACATCTCATCAAGAGTGAGTTATTTCATTCAATTTTGTCTCCATACCGATATATTATGCTGGGTCACTATATTGTGAGGTCCCTTACTACAGAGCCTGTGGGGACCCTAGTCCACTAGTCGGTTTATCTTGGAGCTGTGAGTGTTATAAATGCCTGGGATTTAAATCATGTCCAACCACTGGGGAGTATACATGTGCAGGATTCTACAATCAAGTTTATTTTGAACCTATGGGTTGTCTATTGGAGCACCACACACCTACTACATTTTGTACGGTAACTTATGACAAGATATAATTTACACCAAAATATAACTGGGTTGAACTGGACGAGGCTTAGATATGATAAAATATCATTTATTCCTTGAAAAAGGTGAACACACGAGATATACAAATAACAGGCAAAATATAGACACTTACTTAAAGGTTAGGACAAGAAAGCCATCAGGATACAGGATGGACCATTTCTTCCATAATTCAGTTTCAGATGATGACATCACAGCAATACATGAAGATCATGCATGAGGACCCTTGAGTAAGGGGTGACTTGGCCTTATATACCATTCCAACCCTTCTCTTACACTCAAGGCGCCGAGCTGTCTAGCACAAATCTCTTTGAAGCAGATTTTGGCTTCCATGGTAACTGTGAAGTATCACACTTAAAAACACTCAGTCCTTTTGTTCTTGCCCCCAGCATAAACAATTAGGGCAGTTACCTTGTTGATCACTGGGCTATGTTAATTCTTGCAGGATGCTCTTCCTGCCTATTAACATAACAGATGGAGTCTGTAGTTTCCAGAGCAGACCGAAAACCCCTTATACATTTTAATACCTACACATATTAAAATACCCGGTTCTGGTAGGTCCAGTGGGTCCAAACTTTCCAGACCTTAATGCCGGAAGTGGTACACTATAGGGTCCAAATTTTAGCCCGCTAGGACCTATGGAACCAGAGTTATACAAATATCACATAAATCTCAGCTAAAAAGAAATCTCAGCGTTTCACTAAATCCCCATTGAGAACAATGGGCTCCGCCGCCATGGGTTTCAATGGAGCAACTCCGCCGTTGTAGTAAATGGAGGTTCCTACCATAGACTTTCAATGGGGAACCGCCGCCATTGAAGTCTATGAGAAAATACACAAATCTTTACATTCGTCCACACTCCGTCTGGTTGGTCTGAGGGGGTTGGGAAGGGGCATGCATTAAAGCCTGAACCTTGGCTACATGCCACCCAAATCCCATCCCTCTGATCATTCCAGAACCGAAGATATGGACTTACACATTTCAACATTTTCCACTTAGTCGTTTTTCTGCCACGCGGCTTCTCCGCATTGGAATCAATGGCCGGCGCCGCCATTGACAATGCATGGCGCCCGCCGCCATTAGATTCAATGGTGCGACCCTCCTTTTCCGCTCGACCCCTTAAGGGGATCCCTCATTCCTGGACCCGGTGTGGATCGTGTGTGGGGGTTCCTAGGGGTAAGGGACAAAAATAATTTTATTCTCAGGGGCCCTAGAACCCAAGATTCCCACGCCAATTGTCGTTGAACTTGACCAAAGTGATTAAACTCTTTTAATAGACATTGTATCCGCTTTTGCGGTCTAAGGAAAAAAGAGAATGCCGGCGCCAAATGTGACAATATAAATTATATATATATAAAAAGTCCAAACCAAATGGGTGGTAGTCCAATTGATGTCCTTGGATGGTCAGTGGGTGAACAAACAGAACGATTTAGAAAGTTTTCAAGCAGTGAGGCTGAAGACACAGTCCTTGGTGGTCGCAAGATGGCGACCGGAGTCTTCTCATTGGCGTCCCACGTGACAGGGATGCAGTGTAGAGCCGCACGGGCCGCAGGAGCTGTACCACCAAACGGACGTGACGTCACGCTCCTTCCTCCTTCTGCCGAAGTCCTGTCCTCTTGTTAGTCTCGTCCCCCACAACACAAACCAGGATACTGAGCTGCTACTACCGGGAACCACAACTCCAACTCTAAAATCAGTTCTTCCCAACGCGTTTCTTGAGAAAGCATGGAGGCTCAATGGCGACCTATGGACGGCTGCAAAATGGAGCCTGAAAAGGTGGGAAAATTACACAAAGGGCTATAACCACTGTTTTAACATTAACCCTTTCCCTCCCGCATCAACCCTAGTGTATGTGTTTGTGCAAACACCAGGATAACACAATACATTTACAAAGGGGAATAAACATTTGGATATTGAAGCAAGGCAAAACACATTACTGGACCTCAGTCCAGTTAACCCCTTGCTTCCCTGATGAGAGTAGAGGGTGGCCAAATGGGGGTGTAACCCCTTTAATCCCAGGCCAAATCCTCTCTATCGTCACAACCGCTCCCTCACCTTGTGTTTACAGGGCAAAACAAGGCACTTAAATAAAATGTGGTTTATCAAACATGTACAGTTGGGGAAAGACACACTGGGGAAGAGAGGTATGGGGGGGTCACTGAAGATCTGCTATCCAGCTCCATGCTGGGTATGTCTCCACACTTCTCCATCCTGCTTTTAGCTCTGGTGCGGGAAACCTCTGCAGCTTCTTATGCCTTCACAGGCTTCCATGTATAGAAATTTTCCCTTAACTTCCTAACCCAATCGTCCCTTCCCTAGGCCCGTCTCTATACACCCTCCCCCTCCCTGAGTGCAGGCTGTCACAGGAGAACTCACTTATTTCTATCATAGCCAAATGGAGGCAGTGCTCACCCCTGGAATGTCTGTTTGTGCCAACCACGGCAGCCAGACCTTTTGAAAATTTGGCCCAGTGTCGTTGACCAAACTCGTCAGCTTCTCCATCTGGCAGACAAACCAAATTCTGTTCCGAATCTTTTCAATCGTTGGAATCATGTTCTGTTCCACAATGCTGCGGTCTCGCACCTCATTGCCGTCGCAAAGTGGACTATCAATTTGTTCCCTGCCCTTGACAGACCCTCCAGTGGCTTATTTAGCAGAAACAGCCAGGGATCCTGGAAAATTTCGAGGCCCAAGATCCTCTGTAACCAATTCCGAATCTGTTCCCATATTGGGATCAAACGAGGGCAGGACCACAGCATGTGCAACAAGTCTCCCGGCTCTCCGCATTGTCTAGGGCACAAGGGGGAGTAACCTGGTACAAATGTAGATAATCTGACCGGGGTGAGATACCACCTCATTAATACCTTATATGAGTTCTCCTTTAACGTCGTGCAGATCGAACTTTTTGTTGCCGCCTCAAGTATCGTTGTCCATTCCTCGTCCTCTAACGTCCTCCCTAATTCTGCTTCCCACTGCGTCATGTAACCTATTCTCAGCTCCAGGCTGATGCCAGGATCGATCACTTCCCTATACAGTCTAGATGTGAGTCCCCCTGTGTCGTGCCCCCGTCCACAGAGCATCTCAAAATTCATCACCTAAGGACGATTTATGTGTTTGGTATAAAATGCCCTGATCTGGAGGTATCTAAAGAATTCGGTGTTGGGGATGTCCTTATCCGACTGAATTGTCTAAATGTTTTGATTGTGTTCCTGCCCTCCAGATCCTTCAATCTGCTGTACCCTCCCTGCCTCCACCATGTAAACCCTCCTTCTTCCAGCCCTGGGGCAAAATCCGGGTTCCCTCACAATGGGGCCATCAGCGATTGCCTCGTAGTCAGAGCACTATCTAAATTTAGTGGCCTCCCAGATTGCAATTGAGTTGTTCATTGAGGCTAGCGGTTTCTTTATCTCCTTGAACCTAGATTTTGGGTACCAAATTAAGTTACTAATTTCTAGTGGGGCGCATAGTTAGCTCTCTATGCCCACCCATCTGCATAGCTTCGGATCTAGATGCCATTGGATAATTTGACTTAATTGGGCCGCTCTGTAATATATGAGAACAAGCAAGGTACCGCCAGTCCGCCTGTGTCTTTGGGCCTCATCATTATTCTAGCCTTTATTCCTGCTTTTTTGTTCTTCCAAATACATTTAAGAACCTTTGCCTGCATGTCCCTAATATCTGCATTCTCTATGGGTATGGGAAGTGTCTGAAAGAGGTACAATAGTAATAGGGAAGAAGGTTCATTTTAACGATATAAATTCTTCCAATCCATGAGATACCATACGATGCCCATTCTTTTATCTCTCTTCTCAGGGATTGCAAGAGTTTAGGATAATTTACCTTATATAGCAATTTTACTTCCTTGGTCAAATTGACCCCTAGGTACTTAATTGCTTTAGGTTGCCAATTAAAATTAACCTCTATTAGTTTTTCTGTATCTTTTGGGAGATTTAGACTCATGGCTTCAGATTTCGCCTGATTTATTTTGAAACCTGATATCCTGTTAAATTTTTCCAGCAGGTCAAAGAGGTTGGGTAGAGAGACCAGGGGCCTCGACAGCGTCAGGATGAAATCATCCGCATACAATGCTGTCTTATGTTCCTGGGAATGAATTTGGATCCCTGTAACATCCATGTTACCGCTAATCCATACTGCTAGTGGCTCCATGCATAAGGCGAACAACAAGGGCGATAGCGGGCAGCCCTGCCTTGTGCCACTCTTTATTTTAAGAAATCCTGATGGGAATCCCCGATGAACTACCCATGCCATAGGATTCGTATATAGTGCTTTGATTGCCCTCAAGACTCTGTCCCCAAATCCAAACGCTACAAGCGTGGCATCAAGGTACGGCCAGTCTAACCTATCGAAGGCTTTTTCTACATCTAAGCTTAAAATAATTCCGGGATCTTGTTGGTATTTATGTAATCTATAATATCAATAACCATTCTAGTATTATCGGCCACTTCTCCACCTTTAATGAAACCAACTTGATCCGGGTGAATCAGCCTGGGTAGAATAGCACCCAATCTATTGGCCAGCAATTTCGATTACATTTTTTCATCCGAATTAATCAGTGAGATCGGCCTATAGCTTGGGCAATTTGTGTGGTCCTTACCCTGCTTATGAATCACTGAGATGGACGCCTGCAGCATCTGGTCCAAGAAAGACCCCCCCCCCCTCCAGGATATTATTGTACATCTTTTTTTCCAATGTTTTTATTAGGCATTTATACAATACATCAGTCATTACAAATATCATAGCCTAAAAATAATTTTTTGAACAACTTTTTCTGGGGGAGAAGTAGAATGGCAGCCGGAGCTGCCAGAGAAGAAGAAAAGAGAGGAAGGGGGGGGGGATGCCTTCGGGGAAGGTAGGCGAAGAGAGGGGGGGGGTGTGGGGAAGGAAGGGGAGAGAGAGGGGGAGGGGGGGGAAAGATAGGTGGGAGGGGTGGGTAACCCATTTGGCTGTTGTAAGTTCTCTGTTTCGGACCGTTTTTTAGTCCTTACGGACTACTTACGGGGAGGAGGAGGGCCTCCGACTCACTAAGGTTGGTTGGGCAACTCTGGTAAGGAGGATCCAGGGTTCCCAGATATCCTCAAAGGCGGGGACTTTTTGCCGAACGATGGCGGTCAGCCGTTCCATAGTCATCACATCACCGATTCTGTTTTTAATCGTGCTCAGTGCTGGCGTGGTCGTTTTCCTCCAGGAGGCCGCAATGCAGCATCTAGCCGCGGTAAGGATGAAGGATATTAATTTCCTGGTGGGCCGGACAGTGTCTGGCATTGGGGCAGCCAACAGGTAGGTCAGTGTTTCAATAGGTATTTCTAGGTCGGTGACCTCTTTTATCAAAATTTGGACCATGGTCCAGTATTTCACAATTTCTGGACAGGACCACCAGATGTGGACCATGTCCCCTCTATTACCACA
The DNA here is from genome assembly GCF_040206685.1 of Ascaphus truei. Classification (NCBI taxonomy): domain Eukaryota; kingdom Metazoa; phylum Chordata; class Amphibia; order Anura; family Ascaphidae; genus Ascaphus; species Ascaphus truei. Next base: position 1,328,786 of record NW_027453857.1, on the reverse strand, counting down.
GCCTCTCCAGCATAGGTCTGATGCCAGAGGGTAGATCTGGTTTAATCGTGCTGGGGTAAGATACCAGCCAAACATGATCTTGTAAATATTTTCCTTGATTGTAGTACATAGGGAAGTTTCTGAGGCTGCCTGCCAGATTTCTTCCCAAGTCTCTTTCTATATTCATACTCAGATCTGCTGCCCATCTAAGCATGTAATCATGCTGTTTGGGAGTCGTTGAGTGCTCTAGTACATTGTATATATCCGATATTAGACCCTTCTGGTGAGTCTTAACCTCACAGAGGTGCTCGAACTTAGTGAGAGTGGGGTATTCTGGAAGAGGACAGGTGGTCCGTACAAAATTTCTGATTTGTAGATATTTGAATATGTCCAATTCTCGAATTTTATATGTAGTCCTCATTTCTTGATAGGTCAGGAGCTTCCCTAGGCTCAGAAGATCAGCAATCGCCTCTATACCCCGTGTGTTGAATTGGACGAACAGTTTAGATCCGCATCCCGGAGGGAATCTTGGGTTATTAAAGATAGGGGTCAGTTGAGAGCTAGTTGAGGAGAGATCATATTTGAGTTTGCATCTATTCCAGACGTCCCACGTGAGTCGTGAGGCCTGCAGTGCAAGATTATATTTTTGCCCCTCTCCTCTGTCCAGGCTCCAGAGGTAGGCTTGCAAAGAAGGCACTTTGGCATATTGAGTCTCTATTTTTACCCAGCAACAACGGGTCGGGTCTGAGTTCCACATTACTACCTGCTTGAGCTGGGCAGCTAAGTAGTATTTATATAAATCTGGTACCCCCAGCCCCCCCCTAAATCTCGCGGCCATCAGGACCGATCTGGCTACTCTGGGCCTCTTGCCCTGCCAAATGAAGTGGAGCAATCTGTTCTGTATGTATTTTAGATCAGTGGCCGGAACGTGGATCGGGAGTGTCTGAAAAAAGTATAACATTCTTGGGAGTATATTCATTTTTGCGGAAATCATCCTCCCGAACCACAAGATCTGGTAACCTTCCCACTGATCTAGATCCTTTTTGATCTTGACCCATAGCTTTGGGTAGTTATCCCGGTATAGGTCCCGGTAGTGCCGTGACACATTAATTCCCAGATACTTAATGTGCGAAGGGCACCACCTATAGCTAAAATTTAGTTTAAGGAGTTTTACCACGGGGTCTGGGAGGCTAAGATTTAGGGCCTCTGATTTGTCGCTGTTTATTTTATATCCTGATACCTTACCAAACTCCGTTAGTTCCATCTGAAGGTTAGGAAGGGAAGTTAAGGGCTTAGTCAGAGTAAGGATGATATCATCAGCGAAAAGGGAAATTTTGTATTGTTCCTGATCGAGGGTGAGACCCTGAATATTCGGGTTTTGTCTTATTCCAGTCGCCAGTGGTTCGATCGTGAGAGCGAAAAGGAGAGGGGAGAGGGGGCATCCTTGCCGGGTTCCATTGCGGATTTGGAATCGTTCGGGGCCTCCACCTGAAAGTCTTACTGAGGCTGACGGGTTTTGGTATAGCGCCTGAACCCCCTTCATGAACGAATCTTTGAACCCAAATTTTATCAGTGTGTGTTCTAAAAATAGCCAGTCAATTCTGTCAAATGGAGATGGAGGGTTGGTCAGCGCACGGGATTTCGCTCAAAAGATGAAATGAGAAGATAAGGAACACGTAATTAGTGTTTAGGTAGCCAAACAGTATACAGTGATAAAAGTTGTCTCATAAAATATAAAATAAAAATTCTTAAATAAAACATTTTTAAATAAAATTGTGTGGTTTAATTGATCAATCTGTGAGCAGATCTAAGATTGGGGGTAAGTGGAATAAAAAGGGTGGTATGAGCGGGTGATTAGCAGGCTTCTGTATATGAGACGTATATATATTAGGACACAGACAGGACACACAGCCCCTCACATCCGTCCCTCCCACTGCAGGGGGACACAGACAGGACACACAGCCCCTCACACCTGTCTCTCCCACTGCAGGGGGACACAGACAGGACACACAGCCTCTCTCCTTTCTCCCCCCCTCACTCATTCCGTTTTCTCCCACCTCCCTCACTCACTCAGTTTTCTCCCCCCCTCTCACTCCGTTTTCTCCCCCCCTCACGCTGTTTTCTCCCTCCCCCCTCACTCACTCCGTTTTCTCCCCCCTGAAAGGGTTACATTAAAAGCCAGGACCTCCATCTTGTCTGCTGGAACTTGTCCCTACGTTACATGGTATATGTGAGCAGAAAGCGGCTTCCCATATGCAGGCCGTATTCCCAGCTTCCGCTAACTGTTTCCAGTTATAGTAGCACATAGCCACGGCTACAGATAATGTGTATGAGGGGAAATCCCCAGCTGAGCTGTGAAGTTTGTAATATGCTGATATTGTTACGCCCGTAATTAACCCTTTATTTTCCTGTATAAATAGCATTGCTTTTCCGCAGTAAAGTTGAGATGAAGAATCAGAATCTCACAGTCTGTGTCTCTTTCTTCATTTCCCGAGCGCTCGTACGTCCTCAGATTCCAGCAGCCCAGGGCGTGGTTAGGTGTCCCCGGCCCAATGTAATTAGTACGAACCTAACACCCCCCACTCACTCTGTTTTCTCCCCCCCCCTCACTCACTCTTTCTCCACCCCCCTCACTCACTCTGCTTTCTCCCCCCCTCACTCACTCTGTTATCTCCACCCCCCCTCACTCTGTTTTCTCCCCCCCTCACTCACTCTGTTTTCTCCACCCCCCTCACTCACTCTGTTTTCTCCACCCCCCTCACTCACTCTGTCCCCCCCTCACTCACTCTGTTTTCTCCACCCCCTCACTCTGTTTTCTCCCCCCCCTCACTCTGTTTTCTCCACCCCCTTCACTCACTCTGTTTTCTCCACCCCCCCTCACTCACTCTGTTTCCCCCCCCTCACTCACTCTGTTTTCTCCACCCCCTCACTTACTCTGTTTTCTCCCCCCCACTCAGTTTTCTCCCCCCCCACTCACTCTGTTTCCCCCCCTCACTCTGTTTTCTCCCCCTCACTCTGTTTTCTCCACCCCCCTCACTCACTCTGTTTTCTCCACCCCCCCTCACTCACTCTCTTCCCCCCCCTCACTCACTCTGTTTTCTCCACCCCCCTCACTTACTCTGTTTCCCCCCCCCACTCACTCTGTTTTCTCCCCCCCTACTCACTCTGTTTTCTCCCCCCCCCCACTCACTCTGTTTTCTCCTCCCCCCACTCACTCTGTTTTCTCCACCCCCCTCACTCACTCTGTCCCCCCCTCACTCACTCTGTTTTCTCCACCCCCTCACTCTGTTTTCTCCCCCCCTCACTCTGTTTTCTCCACCCCCTTCACTCACTCTGTTTTCTCCACCCCCCCTCACTCACTCTGTTTCCCCCCCCTCACTCACTCTGTTTTCTCCACCCCCTCACTTACTCTGTTTTCTCCCCCCCACTCAGTTTTCTCCCCCCCCACTCACTCTGTTTCCCCCCCCTCACTCTGTTTTCTCCCCCTCACTCTGTTTTCTCCACCCCCCTCACTCACTCTGTTTTCTCCACCCCCCCTCACTCACTCTCTTCCCCCCCCTCACTCACTCTGTTTTCTCCACCCCCCTCACTTACTCTGTTTCCCCCCCCCACTCACTCTGTTTTCTCCCCCCCTACTCACTCTGTTTTCTCCTCCCCCCACTCACTCTGTTTTCTCCTCCCCCCACTCACTCTGTTTTCTCCCCCCCACTCTCTCACTCACTCAGTTTTCTCCCCCCTCCTCACTCACTCTTCCCACCCCTCACTCCGTTTTCTTCCCCCATCACTCCGTTTTCTCTCCCCCTCCAGCACATCTCACATCAGACACACACAGCACCGAAGCAAGCAAGGACACGCCCCCTCCCTAAGTAGCCCCACCCCCTGCTCTAACAGAATTGCGGGACATGCGAGGGAAACTTAGAATGTCCATAATTTGGGAGGTGAGGGACATTGGAAGCTCAAAATAGTTGCGTTCACCTACAAATCCGCAGCAGAATGTGCAGTGAAAGTTTTGTGGTGCCGTTTGTGAAATTTCGATGCTTCTGACATACAAACGAATGGAAAACAGGAATCCAACTTAGAATTATAGTGTGTGTGTGTGTGTTTAGTTCCTGTTCTGGGAGCGAGCGTATAGAAGTAATATAGGAGCGTATACCCATTACATATATATGTTTGTGCTGTGTCAGTAAATGGAAATGCTTTGTAATATAAGAATTGTATGATGCAGAATAACATATTCCTGCTTCTCCCTGAAAATGTTTGTCAGACAAGTGTTTCTCTCACCGCGTCTCTCATCTCATTTAATAAATGTTATCACAATATTTCTCCGCGTGTGATACTGTAAAGAGATGCGTCAGTCCCCCGGTGTATAAAAAGGAGGGGTGAGAGACCCCCTAGTGAGACTGAAGTGAGAGACCCCCCTAGTAAGACTGAAGTGAGAGACCCCCCTAGTGAGACTGAAGTGAGAGACCCCCTAGTGAGACTGAGGTGAGAGACCCCCCTAGTGAGACTGAGGTGAGAGACCCCCCTAGTGAGACTGAAGTGAGAGACCCCCCTAGTGGGACTGAGGTGAGAGACCCCCCTAGTGGGACTGAGGTGAGAGACCCCCCTAGTGAGACTGAAGTGAGAGACCCCCCTAGTGAGACTGAGATGAGAGACACCCTAGTGAGACTGAAGTGAGAGACCCCCCCTAGTGAGACTGAAGTGAGAGACCCCCTAGTGAGACTGAGGTGAGGTATAAGAGCTGTAGAAGTTATTGCTGTAACTGGGAGAAGCTGCAGTGTCCGCTCCTGTGCTGGTGTCAGGCCTGGGATCCTGTGTCGCAGGGAAGAGAGAACAGGGGAAATCTCTGTAAGGAGATCCCTGCACCTAGGACTATAGGGTACCCCAGGTGTGAGTATGTGTGTGTGTGTATGTCAGTTGTGGATAACTTTTTCCCAATAAATGAATGTTATAAGCTCTTGTGTCTCTGCCTGGCGAGTTGGTCCCTGGTATTAGTCCTGGTCTCCCGTGGCACAGGGTATGCGCTAAAGTAAGTGACACGCTGGTTTTATCAGCACAATGACAGGGGGCGATTAGAATCAGGTGGTTAAATAACGAGGTAGATGTTCAGGGGGCAGTTTGGGAGGCCCCCACCCTATATAAAGATCAGACGCTTTGTGAGTTTGGGCTTCACCATACAGGTGTGTGGGAACACGTCCTGCCACGATCACAAGCAATCGCTGAGCTGGATCTGGTTCCTGCCGCGTCACTAGTTGCCGGGCAGAGATAGCAGCGCTGTTCTCACGCGCTATCGCCACACTCACTGCTCCCTGACCAATCCAATGTAGTATGAGGGAGGCGGCTCATAGGGAGTGATCACTCACAGCTTTAACATGCGTAACAGCGACTGGAATCCCTGTGCATCCTGCAGCTAACAGGAGCCTGCACCCCCATACAGGTACAGCTGAACCCCTCCATATAATAAGCACCTCACTCACCGGAGGACATCCCCTAACCCCCGCGGTGCCCTGAGGCACTAACTAGCGTGATCCTGCAGCAATAAATCCCGGCTACCTTACTTTTAGTGCCCGGTGTGACACAAACTAGTGTAAAACAGTGTAACCAGACAGTGACAGGCCTCTGTGTGTAACCCGGCTACACACACAGCAGCTCTACACACACACAAACTCTGCTGCTACACACACATGCTACACCCATAAACACTGCTGCTGACACTGACACACACAGACACACACACACACACACACACTCTGGAGATCCATACAAACACACACACATACTGCTGCTACACATACAACAGCACAACACACACACACTGCAGCCACAATCAAAAATGCAGCCACTTACTAAACTTTGCACTCTTCCCCCCACCTCTACACACAACACAACACAGCACCTCTACACATACAACACCTCTATACCCAATACAGCCCCTCTACACACACAACATACACACAACACTGCACCTCTATACACAGCACCTCTACACACACATATATGTATGAAACAAGATCCTCTGTTACATCCCTCCAATAGAGAGTTTATATTGAAATTCATAGATTTTATTCTAAAACACAACTATTTCATGTTTCTCACTGAGTTCTACATACAGGTTTGCGGCACAGCTATGGGTACACGTTTTGCCCCTAGCTTCGCAAACCTGTATGTGGGCCACTGGGAGAATCAATATATATGGGCCAACAACCCTTTTTCCAGCAACATCATTGTATGGCGGCGTTATATAGATGACATCTTGGTGGTTTGGGATGGGGACCAAGATTCAGCAGTCAACTTTGTGTCTTATATAAACAACAATGACTTTAACTTAGAGTTTACATATCAAACAGATATGAACACCATCAATTATCTGGACCTTAAATTATCATCTAATCAAGAAGGAGGTGTACAAACTGAGACCTTCTTTAAGGAGGTCGACACAAATAACCTGTTGATGGCTACAAGTAATCATAAAGACACGTGGATTAGGAACATACCAGGGGGCCAATTTATGAGGATGAAAAGAAACTGCAGTGACAATAACATCTTTTTAAAACAAGCAGATCTGATGTTTAATAGGTTCATTGAAAGAGGATATAAGTCTGAGTACCTGGAGAAAGAGCTAAAAAGGGTCAAACATATGGACCGTGAAAACTTGCTGACTCAAAAGGTAAAAAAACCAGACATAAAAACCACAAAAACAGTGGATGTGGCTTTTGTGACGAATTATAATTCTGTTCATAAGCAAATTGAAAAGGTGGTTTTGAAACATTGGTCTATTCTAAGTAATGACCCAGTATTGGGTGACCACTTGGCCGAAAAACCTAGATTCATCAACAGAAGAGCCCCTAATCTAAAAAATATTTTAGCTCCGAGCGACATTGGGCAAATAATGTTTCCTTTTTCTAAAAAGAATTGGTTGGGTAACAAACCCATGGGTAATTCAACTGTACTAAGTGCTCTGTATGCAAATATATGAATACCAATAGAAAGACTTTTTCTTCCAAAAAAACTAAAGAAGTCTTCATTATAGAGGATTTCATTACGTGTGATTCAACGTTCATAGTTTATTTATTAGAATGTCCCTGTGGATTGTATTACGTAGGGAGAACGAAACGCAATTTAAAGTTAAGAATACAGGAACATATTAGAAATATCAGGAATGGATTTGACAAACACAGTGTCTCTAGACACTTTTTAACCCATCACCAAAAAGACCCTTCAAAATTGACATTTCTGGGCATTAAGCAGGTCAAATCAAATAGAAGAGGGGGGGACAGACTAAAGGCCCTCTCTGCCCAGGAATCCTTTTGGATACATAAATTAGACTGTATGGTACCTAGAGGATTGAATGAAGAGTTAGATGTGTGGGCATTCTATTAGAATTATATGGATGCCACCGCATGTAAATAAGATATCTTTTTACATATATGTTTATACAATTGTCTACTAATAATTAGAAGTCCATTGATTCCATTGAACAACTATCTTTACAAGATAGTATCTTAACACGGTATTTTATATACAAATTTCTCTATATATTTTCATTAAACTATATGTTTTTTATTGTTGATCATACTTCCTAGTGTGTAATTGTTTATTGATTGTGTTTTTCCCCCTTTTTTTGCACAGCCGATGTACACACATTTTTAATGATTACTATATATTGATTAAATAAAATGTTTTAACTGTTTTCTGTGAGAATTTGATCCGATCCACGGTCACGCCCCCAGTATAAGATACGCACTAATGATTGGCTTATTACATAAATTAGCTGACCAATACAGGCAGCGATGGGTGTATATAATACCGGGAACGGAGACTGTGAATTTTATCCCTGAAGAAGCTTTTCAGCTTTGAAACGCGTTGGATGATTTTATTGACCGTGTGGTACTTTTTATGGCATGTATTAAGTGCTTTTTTAGCCTTTCCAAGCCTCGCTATACGGACTATTAGCCTAGCGCGTCTTGTGCCCAATCCATACAATATCCGTGACGTCACTGAGGTGTGCGAGCGCCGGGACTGAACGCCAGTCACACACTGGGCGATCTGGATATGGAAGGAGTGCTTCAACACAGACGCACACTGCTGATCTAAGGACTTCCGCAATTGCGGTCTGCACGCAGTGTCTGAGTCTGCACAAACACCTCTGCCGGTGGGGCGATTCATATCGATTCAAGGTGTGGAGCCGCTGATCACGAGGATGTCCGGTTGGTGAGAGACCCTGATGACGTCGTGCTGATGAGAGTTGCCGTTCCATTGGGACTTACCTTCTATCCAGATGACTACACAGTGGTAACTCTATAACGCTATATTGCACATAAAGGCGCATTTTGATCAATATTGATGTACGCTTAATACTTACCTCTTATCACGAATACATTTGTGTATGACATACTTCACCATTTGCGTTTTGCGCTTTTCTTGTGTTTTGTTATAGAACGCCCTGATCTGGAGGTATCTAAAGAATGGGGGATCTCTTTTTCTAATCTGACGTGTCCAAATGTCTTAATTTTTCTGTCGGAAACTTCCAGATCTTTAATACGATTATAACCTTTCTTTCTCCAAATTGATATGTTACCGACCGAAAGGCCCGGCACGAACTCGGAATTATTCCAAAGGGGTGTCATCATAGAGCGTGTTGTTGTGAGGGAATGCCTAATTTTTGCAGCCTCCCAGATTGACAATGAGTTGGTCATTGAGGATAGCGGCATGTTAGCGCCTTTTCGCGCTGTTTTGGGGAGCCAGATTAGGCTGCGTAGTTCTACCGGCGCACAGGCTGCGCTCTCTAATTCGACCCATCTCTTAGATCTCGGGTCAGATTGCCATTGCACAATTAGGCTCAACTGTGCCGCTTTGTAATATGATAACGGGCAGGGTACCGCGAGGCCTCCAGCCAAGACCGACCTTTTCATATTGATTTTGCTGACTCTTGGTTTTTTACCTCCCCATATAAACTTGGAGATTTCAGATTGAAGTGAATGCAGGTCCCTCAATCTGAGTGGCACTGAGAGAGTTTGGAAGAGGTATAAGATACGGGGGAGCAAATTCATTTTGACACTATGGATTCTTCCTATCCAGGAGATCCATTTGGATGTCCACTTTTGAAGGTCTGATTTTAGGGTCTGGATTAGGTTGGGGTAATTTGCGTTGTATATATCTTTGACGTTTTTGGTGATGTGGACACCCAGATATTTTATAGACTTGTGTTGCCAGTGAAATTTGAAATTTTATTTTAACAATTTTTTCATGTGTCTAGGGAGATTGACATTAAGAGCCTCAGATTTGGACTGATTGCTTTTGAAGCCAGAGATTTTAGAGAACCGGTCTAGCAGGTTGAATAGGTTTGGTAGGGAAATAAGGGGTTACGTGATCATCAAGAGGATGTCATCTGCGTACAGGGCCGCTTTATGGATTTGGGAGTATGCGTTTAACACTGAGATGTCAGGGTTTCCTCTGATTTGTGCCGCCAGAGGTTCAATAAAGAGGGCAAATAGGAGGGGTGGTAGTGGGCAGCCATGTCTCGTACCACTCCTGATCTGGAAGGGCAGAGAGGGGTAGCCTTGGTGTATAACCCTGGCGGTGGGGTTAGAGTACAGCGATAGAATCGCTTCACTCACCCGATCTCCAAAGGCAAATGCCGCAAGCGTCTCCTTCAGGTAGGGCCAGTCTATCCTATCGAAAGCCTTTTCAGCATCCAGACTTAACAACATACTTTGAGCGGTGTCAATGTGGGCCAAATCTAGCAGATCTATAAATCGTCGGGTATTATCTGTGGCATGTCGACCCTTGATAAATCCGACTTGATCTGGGTGTATAAGTCTGGGAAGGATGAGACATAATCTATTGGCCAGTAATTTAGCATACAGCTTGATATCAGTATTAATTAGTGATATGGGCCTATAACTTTTGCAATCTAGTGGGTCTTTCCCCGGTTTATAGATGATTGATATAGACGCCTGTAACATCTCCTTGGGGATGGGGGCTCCCTCTAAAATAGTATTGAACAGTTGGAGCAACCTAGGGGCAAGCGACTTGATAAATTTCTTGTAGTATAACCCTGAGAAGCCGTCCGGCCCCGGTGCCTTTGAAGGTTTGAGTTCCTTAATGGCCTGTGTCAACTCCTCATAAGTGAAGTCGGCATTTAGGGAGCTCTGTCTGATTCTGTCAATCTCACCAGATTGGAGCTAGCCAGGAAATCTCTTAGCTTACTGCTCGTTTTAGTATTATGTGCCACTTTCTCTCCATTATAGAGTGTCTCATAGAAGGAGCCGAATTCCTCTACTATCTTCTGGGGGTTAGAAGTAGGGGTACCAGATTTTAAGCGTAAAGCTTGGATGTTATATTTAGTTTGCCTGTCTTTCAGCATGCGGGCCAGTATCGTATCCGGCCTGTCTCTCAGCATGCGGGCCAGCATCGTATCCGGCCTGTTCGCCTTTTCGTAAAATTTCCTCTTTGACCAACTCAGGGAATTATCAGCCCTGGAGGCCAGCATCATGTTTAATTCCATTTTAGTGTCCTTTACCTCTTGTAGGGTTTGCGGATCTACTGTAGGTTCTTTTTGTGCTTAGAGGAGAGAGTCTGTAATTTAGTTTGGAGCGTGACAATTTTTGTCTCTCTCTCATTTTTTCGTCTAGCTGTGATATTTATGAGGGTACCTCGGAGAGTCGCTTTATGCGCTTCCCAGAGGACCAGATGTGAGGTGACAGAGTCTGCGTTTATCTTGAAAAATTGGTCTATCTCTATACCTTTATATTGACAGTGTTGATCAAAGAAGATCAGAAAAGTAACCCCATAACTCCCGGCACTCTATGCTGTGTATTAACTATTTACTCCAGACACCAGTAGTCTAGTATGCGCAATTACCTATTTCAAACAAATATATAGGGAATTGATGACCCTTATGCCAAGAAGTCCAAAAAGAAAAAGAAAAAAGTTTTATTGTTAATTACTGATTAAAAACACACATATATACACCATTCAAAAACTATTATTAAAATACCCCATGTCAGAGGTGGCTTGTAGGGTTAATGGTTGTTAGGTCAGCTGTCTATAATAGATAGGAACTCCAAAGAAAATCTTCTAGCCAAAATTGTGACTTATCGGTGGTTTGTATATCCAGCTGCATATAATAAAGACAGGAACAGTTTAATTGCTATCAAAAGTGCTTGTTGTGATTCTATTCCCTTCTAATTATCTAAGCAGTGTGCGTAATGGTAACTGTTTAGAGTTAAATACCCATATATATAAACAGGATGGTAACGCATTCACGTATATGCTTTAGAATACAAAGGCACTATAAGTAGGCTTTTGGCTGCATGTGTCAGCCTCCGTCCATAAACAGTATGAAAGTATACTCACATATATACTTTCGCATATAAGTGCATTAGGGATAGGCTTTAGCTGTATCAGCCTCCGCAGTATAGCAAAATCACTGTTAGACCCACGCTGGGTCTGTGTGTGTAATACAAGCCTGTCTTGTCTGTTGCAGGGAACCACCGAAAACCGCCACCTCTGATGACGTCAGCGAGTGACGTCTATTCCCGACGACCGTTTCGCGTGATACTACGCTTCTTCAGGGGAGGAGGAGTCAGTGTTCAGTCTTCAGTCCCCTGAAGAAGCGTAGTATCACGTGAAACGGTCGTCGGGAATAGACGTCACTCGCTGATGTCATCAGAGGTGGCGGTTTTCGGTGGTTCCCTGCAACAGAGAAGACAGGCTTGTATTACACACACAGACCCAGCGTGGGTCTAACAGTGATTTTGCTATACTGCGGGGGCTGATACATACAGCTAAAGCCTATCCCTAATGCACTTATATGCGAAAGTATATATGTGAGTATACTTTCATACTGTTTATGCACGGAGGCTGACACATGCAGCCAAAAGCCTACTTATAGTGCCTTTGTATTCTAAAGCATATACGTGAATGCGTTACCATCCTGTTTATATATATATGGGTATTTAACTCTAAACAGTTACCATTACGCACACTGCTTAGATAATTAGAAGGGAATAGAATCACAACAAGCACTTTTGATAGCAATTAAACTGTTCCTGTCTTTATTATATGCAGCTGGATATACAAACCACCGATAAGTCACAATTTTGGCTAGAAGGTTTTCTTTGGAGTTCCTATCTATTATAGACAGCTGACCTAACAACCATTAACCCTACAAGCCACCTCTGACATGGGGTATTTTAATAATAGTTTTTCAATGGTGTATATATGTGTGTTTTTAATCAGTAATTAACAATAAAACTTTTTTCTTTTTCTTTTTGGACTTCTCGGCATAAGGGTCATCAATTCCCTATATATTTGTTTGAAATAGGTAATTGCGCATACTAGACTACTGGTGTCTGGAGTAAATAGTTAATACACAGCATAGAGTGCCGGGAGTTATGGGGTTACTTTTCTGATCTTCTTTGATCAACACTGTCAATATACAGATCTTACTTAGCCCTCCGAGCACCTGCTTAGATAATAGAAATAGAAATACACAGATTGAATGGCTGAGTGGTCTTTATTTTCTTTAAACACTCTATCTCTATACCCACAGTATCACAGATCTCCGGGAATATTAGAATGGATTCATTAAGTTTCCAGTTCGTTCCTGGTCTAACCGTGTGAATATTATTGCACCGTAGCTCTATGGGTGCATGGTCAGACCATGAAATATCATGGATCTCCGCTTGGGTGACCTTAGGCACCAGGTGACAGGACACAGCGAAGTAATCAATTCTACTGTATGAGCCATGTGGGTGTGAGAAGAACGTGTAGTCCCTATCTGCTGGGTGCAACTCCCTCCAAATGTCTGTTAGTTGGTTAATTTTGAGGCCCCTGCATAAAGATATACCTGCTCCTTTGTGATGTAGCCAGGTTCCCCCTTGCGCACTCCCCCCCTCCTTCCCCGTTGCGAGCGCGCGTTGCTGTGTTGCGGCCGGTTGCCATGACGCGGTCGGGTGGTTGCCGGGGACGCGATCGGGCCGGTTGCCGAGGCCGCGATCGCGTTGCTGGGCTCCCGGCGGCCGGTGAGAAGGGCGACGCCATACCTAGTGCTGTTGCGCATGCGCAGTGGCAGAGGACAGCGCGGGAGGCCCCAGATAGCTCGCGCATGCACGAGAATAGACTGCCAGCCCCCAGGGTGCATAGGGGCAGAGACACATGACCCCAGGGAGCCAATAGGGCTGAGGTATGGCCCTGCAGGAATAAAGATACATTTCGCGGGGTTTTGGCAGCACGCATTCAGTCAGGATCCGGACCAGCTAAGGGAGGAGGTGGATGCAGGGGTCAGTGACCCTCTGCATTAGGCCAGCAGCCCCCAAGGTCCCAGTTAGGTCCTGAGCCATCTAGTAGCTTGTGGAGCATAGGGACAGGCCCTAGATAGGGACACTGCCCCAATTATTGGTAGCTTAGTCAGGGACACAGTGCTGAAGCCGTGCGGCCCTGCGAGGTGGGTTCTGGGCTCAGAACACCACCACAGACCCTAAGACTAAGGTGATATTATCCGCGCTGGAATTCACCCAACGCGGTGTGGAGGACAACGTCGGATCGGGCGGATCCCCAGTGATATCGCGGTACCCGTGGCTGGAGCCCCGGGCAGGTAACCTGCAACTCACGTGCACCAACCAGGCCTAATCACCAGACATAGTGGCTGCGCAGTCACACATACACACGCACATTGGTATTTGACCTGGGAGTGCGAGACATTTGGGTTGGGGTTACTGGACACAGGGTGGGATCACTCTGTGGGAGGTTAGCGTCCACCGTGACGCCTAGAGGTGGTAGCGTATGCCGTGACGCCTAGAGGTGGTAGCGTCCGCCGTGGCGCAGAGTGGTTAGCATCCGCCGTGGCGCATAGTGGTCAGCGTCCGCCGTGGCGCAGAGAGGCTAGCGTTCTGTGTGACGCCATATGTGGCTCCTCTAGAGAGGAGCAATGGTTATGTTGATGTGTGATAATATATATGTTATGCTATGCAGTAAAGCCAGTCCTGTTTTATATTTGTTCGCTTCGTGTGATTGTTTCCTGTGAGGGTCTCCTCCCACTCCGTTGGGATCCCTCCCAGGTGGAGGCGTTGCACCACGAGATGTATAATATGCATGTACCCCAGGTTCCCCAAGCGGAGGCTTAGGCTCCTGAGAGCCACACAGGTTGCACAGCAGGTAGTAGCGGTTGTATTCATAGGGAATACCCGTTACAGTTATGTAGGCTGACCCCCCCTGATCTATCCATATGAGGTTGTAGGACCGTATTAAAGTCTCCTGCTAAGACAACGCTTCCCTGCGCAACAGAGTTTAGGGTTCTGAAGAATTTTTCAAAGAAGATTGCGCTCCTTTCACAAGTTGCATATATGCATGCAATCGTGATCTTCTGTCCCCTAATTGTTCCTACTATTATAATATACCTGCCATCATTATCACGTTTAGTTAGCTGACCTTCGAATGGGATGCTATTTCGGAATAGAATGGCAACTCCGCGTTTTTTGACTTCCGCAGAGGCAGAGAAAACCTGGGAGAATTCTTTACCCAGATATTTGGGAGTGTTGGTTTTGCTGAAATGTGCCTCCTGTAGGAGCAGCACGTCAGCATGTTTTCTTTTATAGTCTGAGAAGGCTAGCTTGCGTTTAGTGGGGTTGTTAAAGCCCTGCACATTGTGGGATATGAATGTTAACGCCATCTATTAATGTGTGTGACTGCGCGCATCACTATGTTGCTCAACTTACCCGTGGAATCCATGTGTAGGACCAGACGATCGCTCACTCCAAAACGCACCCCTTTAGGTTGGAAGATGAAGGAAGGGTGGGGGGGGGGAGAAAGGGAGGACAGGGGTTGGGGGCGGGGCAGAGGGGGAGGAAGGGGGTGGGGAGAGAGAAGGGGGGGGGGTGGGGAGAGAGAAGGGGTGGGGAGAGAGGGAGGGGGTGGGGAGAGAGGGAGGGGGTGGGGAGAGAGGGAGGGGGTGGGGAGGTGGGTTGGGGAGAGAGGGAGGGGATGGGGAGAGGGAGGGGGTGGGGAGAGAGGGAGGGGGTGAGGAGGGAGGGGCGGGGAGAGGGAGGGGGTGGGGAGAGGGAGGGGTTGAGGAGGGAGGAGCGGGGAGGGAGGGGGGAAGGGGGAAGGGGGAAGGGAGGGGGGGCAGGGTAGAACACGTAGGGGTCACAACAGAGGGGTTTGGGTACACAACAAAAAACAGAGAACGTACTGGCGTACAGAAAACATTTAGAAACACGAAGACAAGAGCCCACTCCGGGGGCCCCCGGAAGTGATACTTGTGCCCAAGGGGTTGGCCGCTTGGCCCAGACTGACGAAGGGATCTCCCCTGCCTGCTGGGCCCTGGCCTCCCTGGGACTTGTTTGCAATCCCTTCTCTAGGTAACCTAGCGGAGAACGCATGCGCGCCGATCAGGGATCCTTCCCGCCGGCGCATCTCCTTAGAACAGACAATAGTTGTATAACAGTATAACTTATAACTTTAGCAACAGACACAGTAAACCACCTAACATCAACTCAATGAACGTCTCCCACAGCTCCCCCTCTCCCGGTTCCCCCTACTTTTGCCCTCTGCGTGGGTGTAGGGAGCCCCCCTCCCCCTGGGAAACTCCTATTGATCGGCCCCCTTATGGTGTTTGCGCTTATTCGCTCTTATCTATTACCAGAGGTGGGGTGATCAGAGGTACGGCTGCTTCACCTCCTTTATTATCCCATGCGTGAGTGTCCACCTTCTATGTAGCAGTTTGCTGGACTTTACCCCTTTTGCTGTTTCTGTGTGTTAACGTGCGAGTGGTTCACTTTTATGGAGTCTATTAATCAGTAGCTAAGGTGGTAGTGGAACTATAAATCAAGGAGGGGAAAAGAAGGGAAGGGGAAGAGGACAAGGGAAGCCCCCGCATCAGCTAAAGTACAGTAAATCAATAATAAGCAAGTCAATAAGACCGGACGCCGGTGCAATACAGGACTAGGGTAAATAAAGACAAACAAAACAAAAGATTCCCCCTTGAATGCACTCAGGTCGATCAGTGAAAGTGATATGATTGATTAATTAAAAACCTTTAATCACACATATAATCATAAAATAGCACTTGTAAAGAAGGGCGCGGTACAAAAAGTCCAGGGCCAGCCCCTAATGACACACCAAAATATCTTCCTAATCACTTATACACGGAAGAAAGTGCAGAGTATAATACATAACTAACTGTGGGCCAGATTGCTAAAGAATTCACACGCAACAACCTTCAGAATAAGGTGCTCGTCCTAGATACAGATGCCCTTATGACTAAAAAATCAGCAGTCTTCGTGTGATGAAGGCTGCTGATACTGAATCTGAAGGGGTGAATAGCTTAAAGCAAAAAAGGTCAAATAATACAGACCTACACAGTATCAATGGCCCATGTGAGGATGTAATTCAAAACAAAACAGCATGAAAATCACAAAATCAATTTAAACTGAACAGTGTACGAAGTGAACATACTATCACACGCATAACAATATTAATTAATAAACGTGCTGCAAATAAGGACAAAATTCCTAGCGTGTAGATGTAGATTTCTGTGAAGGGCAAGCACAAAATGTGCAATGTTAATGCCCTGAGGCACGGTTAAGTGACCGTATCCAATTATGGCCTCTGCAACACAATAGTATGTTACACAGAAATCACATGTAGTCTCCTTACACAGGACCGCTAAAGAAGAGTCTCATGGCAAACAAAACTAATGATACTACATACTGGGGTGACAGATAATACTAGTCACAATGTGTAAAGATCAGTCTATGCAGTGTAGTAATCCTAGTGAAATGTTATGTCACCATACATAGATCATACACACATATCTCAATGAATGATGATCTTAAGCTCAAAGCAGATGCGGAGTGCCGAGACTCTTGAATCAATGGTGGCCCCTAACTGGTAAGGACTGCACCGTGGTACCCCATGTGAATATAAATAAATCACAGTAATGCCCAGTCACGTGGTGGAGCGGTTGCTAGTATACCAGTGTGGGGAGGACATAATGCCTCTACCAGGCATAGTGACACGCAGTGTCCGTGGAGAAACCACATGGCAAGGCTGGTGAGAGGATACACTTAGCTTTAAATACAGTGCGTGTCCAAAGCCTCTCCGCTCGGTCCGACGGTGAAGTGGAGGCCGATACCGTGGAACAGCTGCCGGGCAACAGAGTTTCTTTTTATTCTAACAACTTGGCCCATGGGAATATTTGAAATCCACGTTCTCTTGTGGTTACTGGTTGCCATCAGTAGGTTATTTGAGTCCACTTCTTTAAAAAAAAGACTTTTGTGGAGACATTGCCACTATCAGTGGCAGTTAATTTCAAATCCAGGAAATCAATCGAACTCACATCGGATTTATGACTAAAAATTAAATTCAAGTCATTGTCATTTTGATAGTTAATGAATTCATTCATACTAGACTCATCACCATCCCATATGCAGAGGATGTCGTCAATAAAACGCCGCCAAATAATGACATTTTGATGGAATGGATTGTTGGTCCATATTTTCTGTCTCTCCCAGTTCCTCATATACAGGTTTGCGAAGCTGGGAGCAAAACGTGTCCCCATAGCAGTTCCGCAAACCTGCAGGAACGAATGTTCCACTGAATGAATGCGTTTGATTATACATGAACGTAAGAAGTCTCTCGCATTAATTGAGAAAGAGGTGGTTCAGACTATAAAAATTCTTGAACCATTAGTCATTAAGTTAAGCATAGACAATGTATCCGCGATAAAAAGGATTACGATACAGGTAAAGAAAGAGATTGGGGCAAGGATGAAGAAAAAAAAGAGGAAGGGTGATTGACAGTGTGTATGTCCCTAATTTTAAGACTAGAGATGGATCATATTCCAATAGATCCAAAACACCTAAACCTGATAGGCCTCAAGGTCATTGGGTACATACTGTACACAGGGAAAATACCCCAGTAAAACAAAAAGAGGCTATGAAAAAACCAGTTCCATCATGAGCGAAAAAACCATTATCAACAAAATAATAGGAACTATGAGTCTCGACCTCATGATGAGAGCCTGAGTTATCGTTTTGAAAATGGTAGTCATAACTTAAAAACTTAAGTGACTACAGATAACCCAGATCTTAGATCCTCCTCTGGGTCTCATTTTTTAGAGTCCCTGAGGAACAGATTTTTTACCCCTATAGAGAAAACCAAAAAGAAACAGAATTTGAAAGAAAGAACCCCACTCCCAAACAGCACGAAAAAACGGGTTTTGTCAGGAGAGGGACCAGAGTCCAAAAAAAGAGAACAACAAAGAAGGGGGTCCCATTAAAACAAGGGATCTTTAATCTTTCATCTGTTATACTAACTGAAGATCAAAAAACGGTACTTAGCAGAGGTCTTACTTTTGCTAGATCCAGAGGACCTGATGGTTTTCAACTGTATAAAGATCTACATAAATTTATTAGGAACATCACCCTCAAGAGACACTTTATTAAGGTAGATAAAGAGAACAATAAGGCTATACTAGAACAAAATGTAATGACCATATTGGATAACACAGAGGATAACCTAGCGTGTAAACATACGTCGTTTAAGCCTAGATCCAAGTTTTATCCGGCCCACTCTAAGGGACACCACGTGGACACATTCTTCAATATGGTCAATAATGATTTCCTCAGTTTAATTAGAACCTTTAAACCAAAAAGTATTAAACATAATATGAGCTTCAAGGAAAATTTAGCATTAAGATTTTTGAAGGATAATTCTAATCTAATTATCAGACAGGCCGATAAAGGAGGCGGTGTGGTTCTTCAAGATTGTCCGGTCTATGAAGCAGAAGCACACTGTCTCCTTTCAGACACTGTGTATGTGAAAAGGGCTTAACCAAACGTGGCGCTCTATACATCAAAGTAATACTTAACAGTGAAGTGAAAAAACAACTCAATAAAAATAATAGTGATACTTACTGTATACAAACACATATATATCGGATGCAGCTATAACCCGGTGTAGGATTGCTCTCTCAATCCTCGTGGCAAGTAGAAAGGTGGGGTTCATCAGGAAGCGCAAACCATGTGGAAACAAAAACAGGTACTCATAGTGCAATATTGTAAAGTCAGTGGCGTGGAAAATATTGCTAACTCAGATATATACGCAGAATACTCACATACGTGAGATGGATAAGGGCACGTAAAGGTATCTTTAAGGGATGACTGCAATCAGTGCAAACGGGATGTCACCAGACAGGTACTCTCCTCAATGGACCTTAGTATAAGATGATACTGGACATAGTGCAGACTGTACAAAATATTTAATAAAGGTAGATAAAATCCAATAAACTCACATGGTGTATAGTTTAAAAAGGCATTTAGATCGCAAGTAATGGATCTCTGCAACCGGATGAGTGTTGTCTCAACTCTCCCTCGGTGCTGGCGTGCGTGTCACGGATGCGTCTCACCGAAGACCGGAAGTGACGACATCCGCATCCAGAGGTTCCGGTTGGTGCAACGACGTCACTCTACGCGTTTCACCTCGGTTTCTTCAGGAGTGCCGTTGGTTGGATGTAAGGAGTCTATATACTATAGGCTCATCTCTCATAGGTGGATATTTAACAAGGATCGTATGGTAGAGGTTTAACTGAGATAGCCGTGATGGATTGGGTAATTGGCCAGTAATATGTAATTTCCGATCAAATATCAGAAGGGCACGGTTTGTGATGTGCAAAGAGCAATATAAAACATATACATGGTGTACTTAATAAATAAGTTCTCATAGTGTGAGACAAATACAACATTACTACATGTGTGATGGAAGTAATTGGTGCCTATAATTCATAGGATGTACTTAGGGGCAGGAGTTTTAACTCTCTACATCAAACATATGTAGAGTCCAAACACCTTGTAAGATTAAAATGTTAAAATATTAAAAAAACACTCAAGGGACATAATACAGCTAGTAAAAATCGGATCTAATATCATATAATCACATATCAGTAAATGAACAAATGTGGAAGGCATAATCTATTGGGGGAATAGAAACGGAAAGTTAGTTCAGATAAAAGTTTATACATAAAAATAAATGATCATAAAAATGGTTTAATGTCAAATTCTAAGTTCAAACCAGAGGGGGACATGGTTTTTAACTCAAACATCCAAAATGATTCTCTCTTAAGGAGAGCTGAATGTCTGTTGCCTCCCCTCCAGTTTGGCATGACTTGTTCTATAGCTTTAAAAGTTAACCCCTTGGGGTCTGAATCGTGCACTAATAAAAAATGATTTGAAACACTATGCGTTATGAGTTTCTTTTTAATGTTGCCAATATGTTCTAAAATACGTGTCTTTAAGGGACGGATGGTTTTCCCTATATATTGAAGACCGCAGTCACACTCAATGAGATATATTACATAGTTAGATCTACAATTGAGATGCTGTTTGATGTTATAGGTTTTTTGTGTAGTATGCGATTTAAAGCTATTAGTAGTTTTAGAACTAAAATGGCAAGCAGTGCACATTTTACAACTAAAGAATCCTTTCGGGGGGGTTAACCAGTCAGAATGGTTAGATGTAATGTGTCTCCGCATGGCACTTGGGGCCACAAAGTTTTTAATATTTGGAGCTTTTCTATATAACATTTTAACTCTATCTGGTAGATGTTTTCCAATAATGGGATCATTCTTCAATATAGACCAGTGTGAGTTTAGGATGTTATTGATCTTGTATGCATCCCTGTTATATTATGTAATGAATGGCACATGTACAACGTTGCTGGGTGGGCTTTTAACTGAGGGTATCAGCATTGATTCCCTTGATGTACTAACAGTTTTTGCCAACGCATTTTTGATGACATCCTCCTTATATCGTCTTTCCCTGAAATTCCCCGACAGTACCACTGATTGTTCCTTAAACACATTGTTGTCTGAACAATTACGTTTTAACCTTCGATATTGGCCATATGGAATATTAGTAATCCACTTGTTAAGATGGCAACTTGACTGTAAGATGTAATTATTGGCATCAACATCTTTGAATTTTTTTTTGGTTTTAATGATATTATCTTCTAAACAAATGGTAAGGTCAAGGAAGTTCACAGAAGAAGCACTAATGGTGGATATAAACCTTAAATTGAGTTTGTTGTTATTTAGCAAAACAAGAAAAAACACAAAAGCGCACCAAGATGAGAGATAGATATTGTATTAGCAACAAATAATAAAATTAGTAACTTGCATATAAAATTTCTTTAATAATCCCCGATCTGGTGTCTATCACAGGAGTAGGGCATCACATCCACGTGGAGGACAGGAGAGGAAACAGAGACAGCCCCAGCGCGCGGGTCTGATCTCTTAGAACTGAGATTACCCTTCATACTTCCTATGTGATGCCCTACTCCTGTGATAGACACCAGATCGGGGATTATTAAAGAAATTTTATATGTAAGTTACTAATTTTATTATTTGTTGCTAATACAATATCTATCTCTCATCTTGGTGCGCTTTTGTGTTTTTTCTTGTTTTGCTGATATTGGTATCACCATCGGGGTTCCGGTGGAGACCACATTTGGAGGTGGGGGAGACACCTCATAAACACAGAAGCAGCAAGAGAACTGAGAGGGACCAACAATCCAAGCTTAAAGAGCCAGAGCGCGGACTGAACTTTTCATTGTTGTTATTTAGGTACAGGAGGAATATATTGAGGTCCTCTAATGTGCCCTTCCACACAAAGAGGATGTCATCTATATATCTCCGCCATGTGACCAAATTCCCATCCAGACCCATCCAAGACCATATATATTGGTCTTCCCACATGGCTACAAGGAGATTGGCGTAACTGGGCGCAAATTTGGTCCCCATGGCGGTCCCACATAGTTGTAGAAAAAAATCGTCACAGAACCAGAAGAAGTTCCTCTTAAGAACAAATTCAATACATTTAATTAGAAACTCTATTTGTGTGTTAGGAATAATTCCCTCCTTTTCCAGAAATAATCTAACGGCTCTGCACCCATCATCATGTTTGATTGATGTGTACAGAGCCGTCACATCGGTAGTGACCAATACATAATTATCTTGCCATTGGATATCTTTTAGCAGTAGGATTACATCAGTGGTATCTTTCAAATATGATTTCTGTTTTTTAACAATCTCTTGTAGATAACTGTCTACAAACTCCGATAAATTCGCCATCAATGACCCAATGCCGGAGATGATTGGTCTTCCGGGGGGATGCGTAAGATCTTTGTGTATCTTAGGTAGAAAATAGAAGACGGGGAATATTGGGTCCTCTACATTCAGGAATTGGAATTCATATTCTTCCAATATTCCCCGTCTTCTTCCATCCTCCAATAGAGATTGCAATTCCTTCTTGTAAAGGGCGGTGGGGTTATTTTTTAGTTTTTGGTAGGTATTAATATCACCTAAAATTCTGTTGGCCTCCAGCATATAATAGCTGTGGTCCATAATAACTACACCCCTCCCTTGACTGCTGGTTTTATTACAATTGTTCTATCCAATGACAATTCATCTAACGCTAGTTTTTCCTCTTTTGTTAGATTCGTGTGTTGTCCACTCTTCTTGTAAGAAAGAGCTTCCAAATCTTTGGTCACTAGTTGAAAGAAAACATCCAGATGATTCCCTTTAGCAAATTTAGGGAAAAACTGGGACTTAGGCCTAAATTTAGAATGTACATATTCTGGACTTCTCAAATCTGAAGTTGTTGGACTATCTGTAGTTTTATTGTGTATCTCAGTCCAATTTCTGGTTTCTGCTTCTTTGCCCAAGAAAAATCTCTTCAGGGTAAGTGACCTTAGGAACTTATGTGCGTCTACATAAAGACCAAACTTATTTGGTCCAATGGTTGGGGCAAAAGTTAGTCCCTTGCTAATGACTTTATTCTGACTGTCTGTAAGGATTTTTTTACTAAGATTAAAAATATTTTTATTTGTATTTAATGAAGTTTTCGTGTTTTTCCGTGTTCTACCCCCTCGTCTCCCTCTGACATGCGTCTTTTGTTTCTTGATTTTGTGCTTGTAGTGGGAGTCATTAGGGGGTGAAATGGGTTCCTGGTCTCCCATGAACTCATACACCCCCTGGGTTCTAAAAAAGTTGGCTGTTCCTTCTGTTGTCCCATTTTCAAGTTTTCCTTCTCTGACGAATTTATAATGTCACTAATTTCTAAATGCTTGGTTTTTTCTTTAACTTTTCCCCCTAGTGGTGGATTTTTTGGTTCCACTTTTTTAAGTAAAATCTGGGGTAAAAAACCAGCATGGTTTTGGGGGTAATTGTCAGTAAATTTCCCTCTGTATGAAGTATCCATAGCAGAAGTGGATACAGGGTGTTTTTCAGGAGGATCAGGACTAGGCTGTGATTTGCGCCCATTCTTGGAACCCTTGTTCCACGTCCTCTCAATGCCTTTTGCATAATCGTCCTGATCCCTCCTGAATTTCTGTAATTTAATTTCTATTACCTCTTTTTTGAAGATGTCTATGTTTTTCTGCATCTTGGCATCTCTCTCAGTATAGTCTTTAATGTTTTCAAGAGAACCTAGTTCTAATCTTAGGTCTTCTATTTCCTTGTCTAATGTTATTAGATGCTTCTCTTGCTGTGACATGATTAATTTAATCAAATTAAAGGAACAGTCATCTTGAGCACTATTCCATTTAGATATAAAATCATCGTCGCTAAGGTCCATGGATGGGTTTTTTTGGACTCTCAGTCCTCTGGGTATTATTTTATACTCCACATATTTCCTTAAAAATAGCAGATCAAGTCACTTTTTGGTATCGCGAATCAACGTACGCTCCAATTTAATGCAAGTGGCATTGATCTTATCTTGATCCTCTTTGAATGACAAATTTGCATCCTTAAAGTAGGTATCAAGGTTTAAATTCCTGTTTGTCCTATTCTGAAATACATTAGGGCTAGCCATTGATTAAGGTGCTAGACTTAGTAAAACTAAGATATACAGGTGCAGCCGTGGTGTAAAAGAGAAACTGTGTATGTGAAAAGGGCTTAACCAAACGTGGCGCTCTATACATGTATGTAACTAGGAATTTTGTCCTTATTTGTCCTTATTTGCAGCACGTTTATTAATTAATATTGTTATGCGTGTGATAGTATGTTCACTTCGTACACTGTTCAGTTTAAATTGATTTTGTGATTTTCATGCTGTTTTGTTTTGAATGACATCCTCACATGGGCCATTGATACTGTGTAGGTCTGTATTATTTGACCTTTTTTGCTTTAAGCTATTCACCCCTTCAGATTCAGTATCAGCAGCCTTCATCACACGAAGACTGTTGATTTTTTAGTCATACTGCTGCGGCACAGTTTATTCGAGCATTTGCCCGTTCTGTGCCGCAGCAGTAGCCTGGCGCGCGCCCGAGAGTGACGGGCGCGCGCCGAAGCAGCGGAAGAGCGCCCTCCGATCGGGGCGCTCTCCCTACCGCTGCCGGGTCCGCCGGGTCCCCCGGAACCCCCTGCCGCTGTCCCGCGATCGCGGGACACCAGGGCTCCCTCGGGGAGCCCCTGGACGCGCGTGCAGGGGGCGCACGCTCCCGAAGACGCGTGACCGCGCGTCTATGACGCGCGGCACGCCGAGGGGCGGCCACTAGCAAGCCGGGAAATCTCCCGGCTTGCGGATCTGGCCGCAGTGTAATAAACTGTGTCGCCAGTGTAAGGGCATCTGTATCTAGGACGAGCACCTTATTCTGAAGGTTGTTGCGTGTGAATTCTTTAGCAATCTGGCCCACAGTTAGTTATGTATTATACTCTGCACTTTCTTCCGTGTATAAGTGATTAGGAAGATATTTCGGTTTGTCATTAGGGGCTGGCCCTGGACTTTGTGTACCGCGCCCTTCTTTACAAGTACTATTTTATGATTATATGTGTGATTAAAGGTTTTTAATTAATCAATCATATCACTTTCACTGATCGATCTGAGTGCATTCAAGGGGGAATCTTTTGTTTTGTTTGTCTTTATTTACCCTAGTCCTCTATTGCACCGGGGTCCGGTCTTATTGACTTGCTTATTATTGATTTACTGTACTTTAGCTGATGCGGGGGCTTCCCGTGTCCTCTTCCCCTTCCCTTCTTTTCCCCTCCTTGATTTATAGTTCCACTAGCACCTTAGCTACTGATTGATAGACTCCATAAAAGTGAACCACTCGCACGTTAACACACAGAAACAGCAAAAGGGGTAAAGTCCAGCAAACTGCTACATAGAAGGTGGACACTCACGCATGGGATAATAAAGGAGGCGAAGCAGCCGTACTTCTGATCACCCCACCTCTGGTAATAGATAAGAGCGAATAAGCGCAAACACCATAAGGGGGCCGATCAATAGGAGATTCCCAGGGGGAGGGGGGCTCCCTACACCCACGCAGAGGGCAAAAGTAGGGGGAACAGGGAGAGGGGGAGCTGTGGGAGAAGTTCATTGGGTTGATGTTAGGTGGTTTACTGTGTTTGTTGCTAAAGTTATAAGTTATACTGTTATACAACTATTGTCTGTTCAAAGGAGATGCGCCGGCGGGAAGGATCCCTGATCGCGTGCATGCGTTCTCCGCTACGATCCCTAGAGAAGGGATTGCAAAACAAGTCCCAGTGAGGCCAGGGCCCAGCAGGCAGGGGAGACCCCTTCGTCAGTCTGGGCCAAGCGGCCAACCCCTTGGGCGCAAGGGTCACTTCCGGGGCCCCCCGGAGTGGGCTCTTGTCTTCGTGTTTCTAAATGTTTTCTGTACACCAGTACGTTCTCTGTTTTTTGTTGTGTACCCAAACCCCTCTCTTGTGACCCCTATGTGTTCTACCCTGCCCCCCCTCCCTTCCCCCTTCCCCTCCTCCCTTCCCCCTTCCCCCCTCCCTCCCCGCCCCTCCCTCCTCACCCCCTCCCTCTCCCCACCCCCTCCCCTCTCTCCCCACCCCTCCCTCTCTCCCCACCCCCATCCTCTCTCCCCACCCCCATCCTCTCTCCCCACCCCCTCCCTCTCTCCCCACCCCCTCCCTCTCTCCCCACCCCCCCTCTCTGCCCACCCCCTTCTCTCTGCCCACCCCCTTCTCTCTCCCCACCCCCTTCTCTCTCCCCACCCCCTTCCTCCCCCTCTGCCCCGCCCTCCCTTTCTCCCCCCCCCACCCTTCCTTCATCTTCCAACCTAAAGGGGTGAGCGATCGTCTGTTTCTACACATGGATTCCACGGGTAAGTTAAGCAACATAGTGATGCGCGCAGTCAAACACATTAATAGATGGCGTTAACATTCATATCCCCCAATGTGCAGGGCTTTAACAACCCCACTAAATGCAAGCTAGCCTTCTCAGACTATAACAGAAAACATGCTGACGTGCTGCTCCTACAGGAGGCACATTTCAGCAAAACCAACACCCCCAAATATCTGGATAAAGAATTCTCCCAGGTTTTCTCTGCCTCTGCGGAAGTCAAAAAACGCGGAGTTGCCATTCTATTCCGAAATAGCATCCCATTCGAAGGTCAGCTAACTAAACGTGATAATGATGGCAGGTATATTATAATAGTAGGAACAATTAGGGGACAGAAGATCACGATTGCATGCATATATGCCCCTTGCGAAAGGAGCGCAATCTTCTTTGAAAAATTGTTCAGAACCCTAAACTCTGTTGCGCAGGGAAGCGTTGTCTTAGCAGGAGACTTTAATATGGTCCTACAACCTCATATGGATAGATCAGGGGGGGTCAGCCTACATAACAAAGGAGCAGGTATATCTTTACGCAGGGGCCTCAAAATTAACCAACTAACAGACATTTGGAGGGAGTTGCACCCAGCAGATAGAGACTACATGTTCTTCTCACACCCACATGGCTCATACAGTAGAATTGATTACTTCGCTGTGTCCTGTCACCTGGTGCCTAAGGTCACCCAAGCGGAGATCCATGATATTTCATGGTCTGACCATGCACCCATAGAGCTACGGTGCAATAATATTCACACGGTTAGACCAGGAACGAACTGGAAACTTAATGAATCCATTCTAAAAATCCCGGAGATCTGTGATACTGTGGGTATAGAGATAGACCAATTTTTCAAGATAAACGCAGACTCTGTCACCTCACATCTGGTCCTCTGGGAAGCGCATAAAGCGACTCTCCGAGGTACCCTCATAAATATCACAGCTAGACGAAAAAATGAGAGAGAGACAAAAATTGTCACGCTCCAAACTAAATTACAGACTCTCTCCTCTAAGCACAAAAAGAACCTACAGTAGATCCGCAAACCCTACAAGAGGTAAAGGACACTAAAATTGAATTAAACATGATGCTTGCCTCCAGGGCTGATAATTCCCTGAGTTGGTCAAAGAGGAAATTTTACGAAAAGGCGAACAGGCCGGATACGATGCTGGCTCGCATGCTGAAAGACAGGGAAACTAAATATAACATCCAAGCTTTACGCTTAAAATCTGGTACCCCTACTTCTAACCCCCAGAAGATAGTAGAGGAATTCGGCTCCTTCTATGAGACGCTCTATAATGGAGAGAAAGTGGCACATAATACTAAAACGAGCAGTAAGCTAAGAGATTTCCTGGCTAGCTCCAATCTGGTGAGAGTGACAGAATCAGACAGAGCTTCCCTAAATGCCGACTTCACTTATGAGGAGTTGACACAGGCCATTAAGGAACTCAAACCTTCAAAGGCACCGGGGCCGGACGGCTTCTCAGGGTTATACTACAAGAAATTTATCAAGTTCCATGCCCCTAGGTTGCTCCAAGTGTTCAATACTATTTTAGCAGGAGCCCCCATCCCCAAGGAGATGTTACAGGCGTCTATATTAATCATCCATAAGCCGGGGAAAGACCCGCTGGACTGTAAAAGTTACCGGCCCATATCACTAATTAATACTGATATCAAGCTGTATGCTAAATTACTGGCCAACAGATTATGTCTCATCCTACCCAGACTTATACACCCAGATCAAGTCGGATTTATCAAGGGTCGACAAGCCGCAGATAATACCCGACGATTTATAGATCTGCTAGATTTGGCCCACATTGACACCGCTCAAAGTATGTTGTTAAGTCTGGATGCTGAAAAGGCTTTCGATAGGATAGACTGGCCCTACCTGAAGGAGACGCTTGCGGCATTTGCCTTTGGAGATCGGGTGAGTGAAGCGATTCTATCGCTGTACTCTAACCCCACTGCCAGGGTTATACACCAAGGCTACCCCTCTCTGCCCTTCCAGATCAGGAGTGGTACGAGACAGGGCTGTCCACTATCACCCCTCCTATTTGCCCTCTTTATTGAACCTCTGGCAGCACAAATCAGAGGAAACCCTGACATCTCAGGGTTAAACGCATACTCCCAAATCCATAAAGCGGCCCGGTACGCAGATGACATCCTCTTGATGATCACGAAACCCCTTACTTCCCTATCAAACCTATTTGACCTGCTAGACCGGTTCTCTAAAATCTCTGGCTTCAAAATCAATCAGTCCAAATCTGAGCCTCTCAATGTCAATCTCCCTAGACACATGGAAAAATTGTTAAAATTAAATTTCAAATTTCACTGGCAACACAAGTCTATAAAATATCTGGGTGTCCACATCACCAAAAACGTCAAAGATATATACAACGCAAATTACCCCAACCTAATCCAGACCCTAAAATCAGACCTTCAAAAGTGGACATCCAAAAGGATCTCCTGGATAGGAAGAGTCCTAACCATTTATTCGTTTTTGGGTATGTCCTGGACAGAGTTAAAGGACAGGGGATATATATAATTGCATAAGTGAACAGGGTATATATTATATACAAGGCATTTCACATTTTTAGCAGAATAGTTACAGTGGAGTGTTTGAGGTAAAAGCCAGGAGTGACTGTGGGTGTGGGACTTTAGCCATGAGTGCATGCTGTTGGGATGCTTGATTTGTGGGGCGAATTTTAAGGTTAGTTAGTATTAAATGATTAAAAGTTTGACACCATCTACATCAGAGAAAATGGCAGATGGCAGTTAGGTATGAATGAGAGTAAGTGTGTATTGGGAGAAGAGAGATTGATTTGTAGTTTGAGACAGTGTTTTTGTCCCCATTTTTGAAGATTGGGACAACTTTAGCAGTTTTCCAGGTCTTAGGGATATGGCCTGCAGACAGGATAGAATTGATTATGGAAGCAATTGGTTTGGCAAAGGCTGAGGTACCATGTTTTAGGAACTTGGATTGTAGCAAAGTCAAGTCCATATTGGTTGCTTAGTTTAAAATTTGAGGAGCGTTAATAGGGAATATCTCTGTTTAATATTGTGGATGCTAATAATAGTAGTAACCATATTAATACAATAATTTATTTCTAGGTATAAATTCTCTCCCTATGAGACACTTATGGGATGAGTTATGACCATCAGTAGTTCAAAGTAACGAATTAAGGACCATGTTATTGGTAATAAAACAATTAATAAGTATTGCATGCAACTAATATATATTTTTGAGTCTCTCTAGGCACAGGTTAAAGCTGAAAGTGCACCTACGCGAGACGGGTTAATGGTCAAGCATTTTCTACGCAAGCACGCTCTTCATCCTAGATGAAAAGGCCATTTAGATGCTACTCATCACCAGCATTGCAGTAAAAAAAAAAAATTCTTATCATCATGGATACACATCACGCACGTCAAAATAGTGCCAGCCTAAGCACAAACAGCTAATAAAGACAAAGACATAGCACCTGCAAATAAGTGTTTTGATGGACACAATACTATCTGACCACTAATCATCAAGGGAGAAAGGTCATAAGCAAAAATGTCCAGGCCTCAACACACGAACTTTGAACTTTTTATTTTTACAGGTTTTTATTATTTTTCAGTTACAATGTATGCTCCATTATGTTTGTGTACGTGGCGTCCCATAAGGATGACAAAATAGTATAAGGTATTATTTGTTTAACTTTGTTTATTTTGTTTGGATTTCTAGGTTAATAGAATCTCCCTGCAGAATGATATCCCGGTGGGAGAATGTTTTATCAGTCAAACACACGGTTATGTTAATTGCTCACAGGTAGAGTTAGAAACAGAAGAGATGCACCCAATACACAAGTGCTAAAAAGTAGTCTATGGGAAGAATAAGTTTCAAGGAATTTATTCCCAAATGTAGGAGTTGGGTTACTGTATGACAGGTTTACAGGGATATCCTAAATCATACAATCACAGACATTTACCCACTTAACCAAGAATAGGTTTAGTTTAAATTAATGACCCCGCAGAATAAAATAGCTCTAGACTATATTTTAGCCTCAAAAGGAGGGGCATGTATGCGCCCTAGTTAAAGCGCAATGTTGTGTATTTATCCAGGATTTAGGGACCATGGGGACTTGGTGGTTGGATTGATTTGCTTTGAGCGAAGCTAGCGAATGTTTTTGTATGTGTGTGTTTGTCCTACTCATTGCTCTCTATGTATTAAGTACAGCAAAACTCTGATCCAGAAGTGCGTTGCAACCCCCACCGACGCTATGCCTCTCTGCGGTGATGATGTCGCCAGTCCCCCAGAAGAAGAGACCAAAGAAGAAATCAACTGGGCTGATATAATGGCCGGAAAAGAAAGGAATGAAGTTATGCACAACTTGGACATCTTGGTCCATCAGGACTATGAAATGGTTAACTGTTCTGTTCCTTAAATAGACTGTCTCTTAAGGATATGGGGGGACTGAGAAGAATGGATATGAGGAAGGTGGGAGGTCACAAAGGGAAGTGAGTCAACCACAAGGAAAGGATCACGTCAGCCATTGTGACCATAGCAGCCATCTTGGTCCGTTTTGCCATTCTGAGTAAATGCAGTATGAAAGATGTGTGCAAGAAGAATGTTTGTGCAGTCGCTCTTAGCAGAAATTAGCCCCCACCAATTCTCACAAATAGCTGACCCTTAGATTATGTGACATATTGAGATGTAAGCCATTTTCTAATCTATAGAAATATTTAATGATATATATATATATATATATATATATATATATATATATATATATATATATATATATATATATATATATATATTGGTTGTGTGGCATGTGGGCCACTAAGATTGTACCCTGCAATCACACTGCCCTTTGTTATCTGGGTTTCATTCTTCCCACTTTCTATGTATCTGACACGTTACCCTAAGGGAAGCTGAGAAATCGAAAAGATC
Organism: Ascaphus truei; assembly: GCF_040206685.1. Taxonomy (NCBI): domain Eukaryota; kingdom Metazoa; phylum Chordata; class Amphibia; order Anura; family Ascaphidae; genus Ascaphus; species Ascaphus truei. Next base: position 1,297,739 of record NW_027453857.1, on the reverse strand, counting down.
TGACCAGGACCATTAGTCCAGCCCGCATTGCAGCTGGGGTTTTTATACCTAGTTTAGGTGTTATGGATCTCTGTTCTAAATTAAGTGATGTTATGGTAAATATTAATGATGCTCTTAATCAGACAAGTGATGCTATTATCCGTCTGACTAATGAACAAGAGCAGATCCGGACAGTATTATTACAGAATAGAATGGCTCTTGATTATCTGCTAGCCTCACAAGGAGGTGTTTGTAAACTTGTAGGACAGAAGTGCTGTGCCTATATTGAGGATGAGTCTGGCGCTATTCATAAAGATATGGATAAGTTACAGGAAATTCAGGCAAGGATGCGTAAAGAATCCTCAGGCCTTAACTTAAATTGGATGTCAGGACTCACTAGTTGGATCGGAGAATTAGGTATGAAAATTCTCTATGGTTTTATTGTAGTGATTAGTATAATCGCAGCAATTTTTGTTATTTTTCACTGTGCTAAGTGTGCAATGCTTTCATTTGTCTCAAGGAAACCTTCAGTTTCATCTCACGCCATGTATGCAACTAATAATTCATATGTGGCCATGAACAGAGTCTATGATACTATTGGTCCCCATAAGGCCATAGTCATAGAGAAGCGTACCTAGTAAGGGTATTTGTTCTTTTAGAGAACAAAAATTAGGGAATTGTTAGGACCAATATGTCAGGCCCAGAATGTGCACTCATGTTAAGCTTCCATTTTGTCTGGTCATAACTAGTTAAGATTCTGTAGTCAGCCTTTTGCTGAAATATAATTCATAAATGCACTCAGTTTCTCTGCTAAATTGCATTTCCTTTCTTCCTGGTCAGGATATTACTAGATACTTTTGTGAGGTCAATTTCCTGGTGTTTTAGTAGAATATAATAGAATGGTTCTCTGCAAGAAGCAAGAATAATGTAATAAAAGTTGCTAAGACTCAAGGTCTCTTTTGATAACAGACAATGAATAAGCTATGTATTCAGAACATTGCTTGTATTGAAAAGGGACACGTCTCAAAAGTCACGCCACTAATACAGCAGCGGCAGCTCTTATTCGAGCAAATGCCGCTGGCTGAATGAGGCTGGGAAGCGGGTAGCCGCGGCGCGTGGCGGCGCACTGTGACGTCACGGTCACAAGCGCGCCCGGCTTCCCCGTCTTCCCCGGCTTCCCCAGGCTTCCCCGACACCCCTGGAGTTCAAATCTAGGTAAGCGGGGGTGCGGGGAAGCAGAGGGGCAGAGTAGAAGCCGGGTTCGGGGTGTCTTTGGGGGGGTAATTGCGCGCGATGTGGAGGGGGGGTGCGTGGGGGAAACGCGGCGGCGCGCGTTTCTGACTGGCGGCAGCTGGGGTAGATCCCGGCATGCCGCCGGCATTTACTCGAATAAAAGATGTCGCTACTGTATGTCCTGCCCCTAAATCACGCCTCTAATCAAAGCTACGCCCAAGACACACCTAGTATACGCCTAGGTCACGCCTATGATACGCCTATGTTACGCCTCTAACCAATATCTTTTTTTTTCCTGTATAAAAATCATTACCCTATGAGTAATAAATTGAGACAAAGGATTTGAAACCTGGCGTGCGTTTTACGTTTCATTTTGTTCGTCTCCCAGGCCTGATAAGGTTCATCAAAGATCGAAGATAACAGTTGCAGGGCGTGAAAGCTTCCTGGGAAGTCTGCTGCAAACAGGTGCAGATAGTGTATCCAGTCACAAGGCTTCAGTGTACCTGGCAGAGGAAAGGTTCCTCTCGGTTCTGGAGCGTGGGTGAAGGAATAACGGATTTTCCTTTCAAATCCATAGTGTCAAAATGAATTTGCTCCCCCGTATCTTATACCTCTTCCAAACTCTCTCAGTGCCACTCAGATTGAGGGACCTGCACTCACTTCAATCTGACATCTCTAAGTTTATATGGGGAGGTAAAAAACCAAGAGTCAGCAAAATCAATATGAAAAGGTCGGTCTTGGCTGGGGGCCTCGCGGTACCCTGCCTGTTATCATATTACAAAGCGGCACAATTGAGCCAAATTGTGCAATGGCAATCTGACCCGAGATCTAAGAGATGGGTCGAATTAGAGAGCGCAGCCTGTGCGCCGGTAGAACTACGCAGCCTAATCTGGCTCCCCAAAACAGCGCGAAAAGGCGCTAACATGCCGCTATCCTTAATGACCAACTCATTGTCAATCTGGGAGGCTGCAAAAATTAGGCATTCCCTCACAACAACACGCTCCATGATGACACCCCTGTGGAATAATTCCGAGTTCGTGCCGGGTCTTTCGGTCAGTAATATATCAATTTGGAGAAAGAAAGGTTATAATTGGATTAAAGATCTGGAAGTTTCCGACAGAAAAATTAAGACATTTGATCACGTCAGATTACAAAAAGAGATCCCCCATTCTTTAGATACCTCCAGATCAGGGCGTTCTATAACAAATTTGCCCCATACCCCCTACTGACATCCTTCGAAAAGCTCTGTCTGGCAGAGACCGACACAAAGGGACTTACATCACAGTTATACAGCGAAGTGATCAGTACTAGCGCACAAGTTCATGGGATACCCTCATTTAGATCACGATGGGAAGCAGACATCGGAGAATGTCTGGAGGACGAGGACTGGAGCGCTATTTTTCTAGCCACAGCGAAGAGTTCCATATGTACCACCCTCAAGGAGAACGCATATAAGGTCCTGATGCGATGGTACCTTACCCCACTAAAATTATCAAGGTTTGTGCCGGTATCCTCCCCACTGTGCCCCCGCCAGTGTGGAGGATCGGCAGACCTGTTACATATGCTGTGGTCTTGCCCGCGGATCTCCCCATTCTGGGAGACAATTAGACATTGGATACAGAGACTGTTTGATCTCACTATTCCCCCTGATCCATGGCTGTTTCTCTTGAACAGACCACTAATGAGTCTCTCTAAAGCTCACAATAAACTTATTGCTCACTTTGCGATTGCAACGCGGTGTGAGATCGCAGCATTATGGAAAAGCTCAGATATCCCAACCATCCCAAAAATCCGGAATCGCATTTGGTTTATTTGCCAGATGGAAAAGTTAACGAGTTTGGTTAACGACACTGGCGACAATTTTCTAAAAGTCTGGACGCCTTGGCTGGCACAGACAGATATCCCGGGGATAGAAAGGACATCAATTTGGCTATGATAGTAAACAGGTCCGTTCTTCTTGGGAGAGGCGATGTGCACTCACGCTATATACCTGGTGCCCATAATACAGACATGAAACGTATGGTCATATAGAGAAGAAGAAACTCGGCTTCTATAAACTTGGAAGGACCGCTTGTCAGCTCTGAGATACACTCATGCTCACCAGCACTCCCCCCCCTTATTTGCCCCCCCCCTCTTCCCCTTACACCCCCTTTTTCCCTTCCTTTCATTACCTCTTGGCTCAATGTTTGTCCACCGGTTTGTCCGTCTGTCTGGTTGTTTGTCTGTCGGTCTCTATGTTTGTCTGTCTACCCGTATAGTTGTCTACCTGTCGGTGTATATGTCGTCTGGTCGGTTCGCTTGTCCGCCTGTTTGTCTGAGGGTCTGTTAGTGAGTCAGTAACTGAACATGTGCGTCTTATCCCCTCGGTTAGAAAGTTGGTTCGGTACCGTTATGTTAAATCGGGAAGGCTGGCCTTGCCTTAGCGCCCCTCTTGGCTCGCCAGATACAGTAGGCTACAGTCTGAAGTTCTGATACACTATTATGTACTATATTTGTGTGTGCATGTGTGCATGCGTGCGTGCATGTGTGCGTGTGTGTGTGCGTGCGTGTGTGTGTGTGTGTGTATATATTTATCAAAGTTGCACAATGTTAATAAATAATTTAGTCTCACATGTCTTTTTTTAATTTTTAAAATATTATATAATACACACACACACACACACACACACACACACACACACACACACACACACACACACACACACACACACACACACACACACACACACACACACACACACACACACACACAGACACAGACACACACACACACACACACACACACACACACACACACACACACACACACACACACACATACACACATACACACACACACACATACACACACACACACACACACACACACACACATACACACACACACACGTTCCCCAGTGACACACAAACACACAGACCACTTCAAAGTGACACACACACACAGTGATACCCGCCTCCCAAGCGTGCTTTCTGTCTCCTCTACCAGGACAACAAAAAGCTCCTGGTAGAGCGAGCGGCAGCAAGCAAGAGCGAGCAGCAGCACCTAAGCGCTTACTATGTCCCCAGGCCTTAGTGCGGTTCCCACACAGAGAAGAACGCTGGAACAGGAGGTCCTGCGCTGAAGCTGGAGGGTGAGAGGCTGAGGGGGAATGGGAGCACGCCCATCTTCACTGAAAGGGTAGTGGCTGCATGGGACCGCCACCCCACCGAGTTAGAGGAGGGTGATACAGGAAAGGAAGGAATGACTGCTCGGTATGGACACGAGGGTCTCCTACGGTGTGTAGGAGAAGTGCCGGAGATCAGAGGGGGTGGGGGGCGTCCCAGCAGAGCGGTAAACGCGCAGAGGGGGAGGGATAAGCGCTCCGTGTCGGCCATCATTTTCTGCGCTTCTCTCATTAGGGAAGGAGGAGAATCCCCCGTTACTTCTCTCTCACACCCTGATCCCGCACACGCCTGAGGTTATAGAGCACGTTCCCATAAAGGGCCCCCAGGCCCGCATTAACCCTCCGCCTTCCGCACAGGTACAGAGCCCGCTCGCCCCATTCCTTACCTGCGGAGCAGGTCTGCTGGGCGAGGAGGGTTACATTACGCACCCAGAAGGGGAGTGACCCCGTTATACTCCGTACACCCCGTCAGCTCCCCCTAACTCTCCCTATCTCTCTGTGTAACCCCTTCCCACCCTGCAGGCTCGCACGGGGAGAGAAGAAGGGGAGTGACCCCGTTATACTCCGTACACCCCGTCAGCTCCCCCTAACTCCCCCTATCTCTCTGTGTAACCCCTTCCCACCCTGCAGGCTCGCACGGGGAGAGAAGAAGGGGAGTGACCCCGTTATACTCCGTACACCCCGTCAGCTCCCCCTAACTCTCCCTATCTCTCTGTGTAACCCCTTCCCACCCTGCAGGCTCGCACGGGGAGAGAAGAAGGGGAGTGACCCCGTTATACTCCGTACACCCCGTCAGCTCCCCCTAACTCTCCCTATCTCTCTGTGTGACCCCTTCCCACCCTGCAGGCTCGCACGGGGAGAGAAGAAGGGGAGTGACACCGTTATACTCCGTACACCCCGTCAGCTCCCCCTAACTCTCCCTATCTCTCTGTGTAACCCCTTCCCACCCTGCAGGCTCGCACGGGGAGAGAAGAAGGGGAGTGACCCCGTTATACTCCGTACACCCCGTCAGCTCCCCCTAACTCTCCCTATCTCTCTGTGTAACCCCTTCCCACCCTGCAGGCTCGCACGGGGAGAGAAGAAGGGGAGTGACCCCGTTATACTCCGTACACCCCGTCAGCTCCCCCTAACTCTCCCTATCTCTCTGTGTAACCCCTTCCCACCCTGCAGGCTCGCACGGGGAGAGAAGAAGGGGAGTGACCCCGTTATACTCCGTACACCCCGTCAGCTCCCAATAACTCCCCCTATCTCTCTGTGTAACCCCTTCCCACCCTGCAGGCTCGCACGGGGAGAGAAGAAGGGGAGTGACCCCATTATACTCCGTACACCCCGTCAGCTCCCCCTAACTCTCCCTATCTCTCTGTGTAACCCCTTCCCACCCTGCAGGCTCGCACGGGGAGAGAAGAAGGGGAGTGACCCCGTTATACTCCGTACACCCCGTCAGCTCCCCCTAACTCTCCCTATCTCTCTGTGTGACCCCTTCCCACCCTGCAGGCTCGCACGGGGAGAGAAGAAGGGGAGTGACACCGTTATACTCCGTACACCCCGTCAGCTCCCCCTAACTCTCCCTATCTCTCTGTGTAACCCCTTCCCACCCTGCAGGCTCGCACGGGGAGAGAAGAAGGGGAGTGACCCCGTTATACTCCGTACACCCCGTCAGCTCCCCCTAACTCTCCCTATCTCTCTGTGTAACCCCTTCCCACCCTGCAGGCTCGCACGGGGAGAGAAGAAGGGGAGTGACACCGTTATACTCCGTACACCCCGTCAGCTCCCCCTAACTCTCCCTATCTCTCTGTGTGACCCCTTCCCATCCTGCAGGCTCGCACGGGGAGAGAAGAAGGGGAGTGACCCCGTTACACTCCGTACACCCCGTCAGCTCCCCCTAACTCTCCCTATCTCTCTGTGTAACCCCTTCCCACCCTGCAGGCTCACACGGGGAGAGAAGAAGGGGAGTGACCCCGTTATACTCCGTACACCCCGTCAGCTCCCCCTAACTCTCCCTATCTCTCTTTGTAACCCCTTCCCACCCTGCAGGCTCGCATGGGGAGAGAAGAAGGGGAGTGACCCCGTTATACTCCGTACACCCCGTCAGCTCCCCATAACTCTCCCGATCTCTCTGTGTAACCCCTTCCCACCCTGCAGGCTCGCACGGAGAGAGAAGAAGGGGAGTGACCCCCGTTTTACTCCGTACACCCCGTCAGCTCCCCCTAACTCTCCCTATCTCTCTGTGTAACCCCTTCCCACCCTGCAGGCTCGCACGGGGAGAGAAGAAGGGGAGTGACCCCGTTATACTCCGTACACCCCGTCAGCTCCCCCTAACTCTCCCTATCTCTCTGTGTGACCCCTTCCCACCCTGCAGGCTCGCACGGGGAGAGAAGAAGGGGAGTGACACCGTTATACTCCGTACACCCCGTCAGCTCCCCCTAACTCTCCCTATCTCTCTGTGTAACCCCTTCCCACCCTGCAGGCTCGCACGGGGAGAGAAGAAGGGGAGTGACCCCGTTATATTCCGTACACCCCGTCAGCTCCCCCTAACTCTCCCTATCTCTCTGTGTAACCCCTTCCCACCCTGCATGCTCGCACGGGGAGAGAAGGGGAGTGACACCGTTATACTCCGTACAATCCGTCAGCTCCCCATAACTCTCCCTATCTCTCTGTGTAACCCCTTCCCACCCTGCAGGCTCGCACGGTGAGAGAAGAAGGGGAGTGACCCCGTTATACTCCGTACACCCCGTCAGCTCCCCCTAACTCTCCCTATCTCTCTGTGTAACCCCTTCCCACCCTGCAGGCTCGCACGGGGAGAGAAGAAGGGGAGTTACCCCGTTATACTCCGTACACCCCGCCAGCTCCCCCTAACTCTCCCTATCTCTCTGTGTGACCCCTTCCCACCCTGCAGGCTCGCACGGGGAGAGAAGAAGGGGAGTGACCACGTTATACTCCGTACACCCCGTCAGCTCCCCCTAACTCTCCCTATCTCTCTGTGTAACCCCTTCCCACCCTGCAGGCTCGCACGGGGAGAGAAGAAGGGGAGTGACCCCGTTATACTCCGTACACCCCGTCAGCTCCCCCTAACTCTCCCTATCTCTCTGTGTAACCCCTTCCCATCCTGCAGGCTCGCACGGGGAGAGAGAAGAAGGGGAGTGACCCCGTTATACTCCGTACACCCCGTCAGCTCCCCCTAACTCTCCCTATCTCTCTGTGTAACCCCTTCCCACCCTGCAGGCTCGCACGGAGAGAGAAGAAGGGGAGTGACCCCGTTATACTCCGTACACCCCGTCAGCTCCCCCTAACTCTCCCTATCTCTCTGTGTAACCCCTTCCCACCCTGCAGGCTCGCACGGGGAGAGAAGATGGGGAGTGACCCCGTTATACTCCGTACACCCCGTCAGCTCCCCCTAACTCTCCCTATCTCTCTGTGTAACCCCTTCCCACCCTGCAGGCTCGCACGGGGAGAGAAGAAGGGGAGTGACCCCGTTATACTCCGTACACCCCGTCAGCTCCCCCTATCTCTCCCTATCTCTCTGTGTAACCCCTTCCCACCCTGCAGGCTCGCACAGGGAGAGAAGGGGAGTGACCCCGTTATACTCCGTACACCCCGTCAGCTCCCCCTAACTCTCCCTATCTCTCTGTGTGACCCCTTCCCACCCTGCAGGCTCGCACGGGGAGAGAAGAAGGGGAGTGACACCGTTATACTCCGTACACCCCGTCAGCTCCCCCTAACTCTCCCTATCTCTCTGTGTAACCCCTTCCCACCCTGCAGGCTCGCACGGGGAGAGAAGAAGGGGAGTGACCCCGTTATATTCCGTACACCCCGTCAGCTCCCCCTAACTCTCCCTATCTCTCTGTGTAACCCCTTCCCACCCTGCATGCTCGCACGGGGAGAGAAGGGGAGTGACACCGTTATACTCCGTACAATCCGTCAGCTCCCCATAACTCTCCCTATCTCTCTGTGTAACCCCTTCCCACCCTGCAGGCTCGCACGGTGAGAGACGAAGGGGAGTGACCCCGTTATACTCCGTACACCCCGTCAGCTCCCCCTAACTCTCCCTATCTCTCTGTGTAACCCCTTCCCACCCTGCAGGCTCGCACGGGGAGAGAAGAAGGGGAGTGACCCCGTTATACTCCGTACACCCCGTCAGCTCCCCCTAACTCTCCCTATCTCTCTGTGTGACCCCTTCCCACCCTGCAGGCTCGCACGGGGAGAGAAGAAGGGGAGTGACCACGTTATACTCCGTACACCCCGTCAGCTCCCCCTAACTCTCCCTATCTCTCTGTGTAACCCCTTCCCACCCTGCAGGCTCGCACGGGGAGAGAAGAAGGGGAGTGACCCCGTTATACTCCGTACACCCCGTCAGCTCCCCCTAACTCTCCCTATCTCTCTGTGTAACCCCTTCCCACCCTGCAGGCTCGCACGGGGAGAGAGAAGAAGGGGAGTGACCCCGTTATACTCCGTACACCCCGTCAGCTCCCCCTAACTCTCCCTATCTCTCTGTGTAACCCCTTCCCACCCTGCAGGCTCGCACGGAGAGAGAAGAAGGGGAGTGACCCCGTTATACTCCGTACACCCCGTCAGCTCCCCCTAACTCTCCCTATCTCTCTGTGTAACCCCTTCCCACCCTGCAGGCTCGCACGGGGAGAGAAGAAGGGGAGTGACCCCGTTATACTCCGTACACCCCGTCAGCTCCCCCTAACTCTCCCTATCTCTCTGTGTGACCCCTTCCCACCCTGCAGGCTCGCACGGGGAGAGAAGAAGGGGCGCACACCTGCGCAGTTGGGAGAAGACTTTGAAGTGGGAGACCCCAGTTGGGATCCCAGTGTCCGCTCTGCCAGGGGAAACTTCAGGGGTTATTCATTACAGTCCGATAGTGCCGATCAGGCTCATTGCCTGGAATAGGAGTTTTCATGTGGTAGAGCCCGATCAGCACTATCTGACTTTAATGGTTACAAAGGCCGCTATGCCCAAGATAACGTTCTGGTGATTACGGGGTTCAGATGGTACAATCAGTGGGGGGACTTTGCTCAGACTAGGAAGGCATCTCCTGGAGAAGGGACGGGCAGTAATAGTCATATAAGGTAAAGCTCAAGGACACGAGATCGTTTCCCGTCACCGACTCCAAACCGGGAGCAAAACTAATTATACAGTGTGAGAAAGAGAGAGGTGGGGAGGTGTATGTGTGAGAAAGAGAGAAGTGGGGGGTGTGTATGTGTGATAAAGAGAGAGGTGGGGGGGGAGGTGTATGTGTGAGAAAGAGAGAGGTGGGGGGGGTGTATGTGTGATAAAGAGAGAGGTGGGGGGGGTGTATGTGTGATAAAGAGAGAGGTGGGGGGGGGTGTGTGTGATAAAGAGAGAGGTGGGGGTGTATGTGTGATAAAGAGAGAGGTGGGGGTGTATGTGTGATAAAGAGAGAGGTGGGGGGGGTGTATGTGTGATAAAGAGAGAGGTGGGGGGTGTATGTGTGATAAAGAGAGAGGTGGGGGAGGTGTATGTGTGATAAAGAGAGAGGTGGGGGGTGTATGTGTGATAAAGAGAGAGGTGGGGGTGTATGTGTGATAAAGAGAGAGGTGGGGGGGTGTATGTGTGATAAAGAGAGAGGTGGGGGGTGTATGTGTGATAAAGAGAGAGGTGGGGGAGGTGTATGTGTGATAAAGAGAGAGGTGGGGGGTGTATGTGTGATAAAGAGAGAGGTGGGGGGGTGTATGTGTGATAAAGAGAGAGGTGGGGGGGGGGGGTGTATGTGTGATAAAGAGAGAGGTGGGGGGTGTATGTGTGATAAAGGCGAGCTCAGGGAGGACAGAAACCTCCCGTGGAGCAGAAGGGGGGGAGGTGTATGTGTGATAAAGAGAGAGGTGGGGGGGTGTATGTGTGATAAAGAGAGAGGTGGGGGAGGTGTATGTGTGATAAAGAGAGAGGTGGGGGGTGTATGTGTGATAAAGGCAGAGGTGGGGGGGGTGTATGTGTGATAAAGAGAGAGGTGGGGGGAGGGGTGTGTGAGAAAGAGAGAGGTGGGCGGAGGGTTGTGTGAGAAAGAGAGAGATGGGGGGGTGTATGTGTGATAAAGAGAGAGGTGGGGGGGTGTATGTGTGATAAAGAGAGAGGTGGGGGGTGTATGTGTGATAAAGAGAGAGGTGGGGGGGTGTGTATGTGTGATAAAGAGAGGGGGGGGGTGTATGCGTGATAAAGAGAGAGGTGGGGGGGGGTGTATGTGTGATAAAGAGAGGGGGGGGGTGTATGCGTGATAAAGAGAGAGGTGGGGGGGTGTATGTGTGATAAAGAGAGGTGGGGAGGTGTATGTGTGATAAAGAGAGAGGTGGGGGGGAGGTGTATGTGTGATAAAGAGAGGTGGGGTGTATGTGTGATAAAGAGAGAGGTGGGGGAGGTGTATGTGTGATAAAGAGAGAGGTGGGGGGGTGTATGTGTGATAAAGGGAGAGGTGGGGGGGGTGTATGTGTGATAAAGGGAGAGGTGGGGGGGTGTATGTGTGATAAAGAGAGAGGTGGGGGAGGTGTATGTGTGATAAAGAGAGAGGTGGGGGGTGTATGTGTGATAAAGAGAGAGGTGGGGGTGTATGTGTGATAAAGAGAGAGGTGGGGGGGGTGTATGTGTGATAAAGAGAGAGGTGGGGGGTGTATGTGTGATAAAGAGAGAGGTGGGGGTGGTGTATGTGTGATAAAGAGAGAGGTGGGGGGTGTATGTGTGATAAAGAGAGAGGTGGGGGTGTATGTGTGATAAAGAGAGAGGTGGGGGGGTGTATGTGTGATAAAGAGAGAGGTGGGGGGTGTATGTGTGATAAAGAGAGAGGTGGGGGAGGTGTATGTGTGATAAAGAGAGAGGTGGGGGGTGTATGTGTGATAAAGAGAGAGGTGGGGGGGTGTATGTGTGATAAAGAGAGAGGTGGGGGGGGTGTATGTGTGATAAAGAGAGAGGTGGGGGGTGTATGTGTGATAAAGGCGAGCTCAGGGAGGACAGAAACCTCCCGTGGAGCAGAAGGGGGGGAGGTGTATGTGTGATAAAGAGAGAGGTGGGGGGGTGTATGTGTGATAAAGAGAGAGGTGGGGGAGGTGTATGTGTGATAAAGAGAGAGGTGGGGGGGTGTATGTGTGATAAAGGCAGAGGTGGGGGGGTGTATGTGTGATAAAGAGAGAGGTGGGGGGAGGGGTGTGTGAGAAAGAGAAAGGTGGGGGAGGGTTGTGTGAGAAAGAGAGAGATGGGGGGGTGTATGTGTGATAAAGAGAGAGGTGGGGGGGTGTATGTGTGATAAAGAGAGAGGTGGGGGGTGTATGTGTGATAAAGAGAGAGGTGGGGGGGTGTATGTGTGATAAAGAGAGGGGGGGGGGTGTATGCGTGATAAAGAGAGAGGTGGGGGGGTGTATGTGTGATAAAGAGAGGTGGGGAGGTGTATGTGTGATAAAGAGAGAGGTGGGGGAGGTGTATGTGTGATAAAGAGAGAGGTGGGGGGTGTATGTGTGATAAAGAGAGAGGTGGGGGAGGTGTATGTGTGATAAAGAGAGAGGTGGGGGGTGTATGTGTGATAAAGAGAGAGGTGGGGGTGTATGTGTGATAAAGAGAGAGGTGGGGGGGGTGTATGTGTGATAAAGAGAGAGGTGGGGGGTGTATGTGTGATAAAGAGAGAGGTGGGGGTGGTGTATGTGTGATAAAGAGAGAGGTGGGGGGTGTATGTGTGATAAAGAGAGAGGTGGGGGTGTATGTGTGATAAAGAGAGAGGTGGGGGGGTGTATGTGTGATAAAGAGAGAGGTGGGGGGTGTATGTGTGATAAAGAGAGAGGTGGGGGAGGTGTATGTGTGATAAAGAGAGAGGTGGGGGGTGTATGTGTGATAAAGAGAGAGGTGGGGGGGTGTATGTGTGATAAAGAGAGAGGTGGGGGGGGTGTATGTGTGATAAAGAGAGAGGTGGGGGGTGTATGTGTGATAAAGGCGAGCTCAGGGAGGACAGAAACCTCCCGTGGAGCAGAAGGGGGGGAGGTGTATGTGTGATAAAGAGAGAGGTGGGGGGGTGTATGTGTGATAAAGAGAGAGGTGGGGGAGGTGTATGTGTGATAAAGAGAGAGGTGGGGGGGTGTATGTGTGATAAAGGCAGAGGTGGGGGGGTGTATGTGTGATAAAGAGAGAGGTGGGGGGAGGGGTGTGTGAGAAAGAGAGAGGTGGGGGGAGGGTTGTGTGAGAAAGAGAGAGATGGGGGGGTGTATGTGTGATAAAGAGAGAGGTGGGGGGGTGTATGTGTGATAAAGAGAGAGGTGGGGGGTGTATGTGTGATAAAGAGAGAGGTGGGGGGGGTGTATGTGTGATAAAGAGAGGGGGGGGGGTGTATGCGTGATAAAGAGAGAGGTGGGGGGGTGTATGTGTGATAAAGAGAGGTGGGGAGGTGTATGTGTGATAAAGAGAGAGGTGGGGGGGAGGTGTATGTGTGATAAAGAGAGGTGGGGTGTATGTGTGATAAAGAGAGAGGTGGGGGAGGTGTATGTGTGATAAAGAGAGAGGTGGGGGGGTGTATGTGTGATAAAGGGAGAGGTGGGGGGGGGTGTATGTGTGATAAAGGGAGAGGTGGGGGGGGTGATAAAGAGAGAGGTGGGGGGGGTGATAAAGAGAGAGGTGGGGGGGGGTGATAAAGAGAGAGGTGGGGGGGGTGATAAAGAGAGAGGTGGGGGGGGTGTATGTGTGATAAAGAGAGAGGTGGGGGGTGTATGTGTGATAAAGAGAGAGGTGGGGGGGGTGTATGTGTGATAAAGAGAGAGGTGGGGGGTGTATGTGCGATAGAGAGAGGGGTGGGGGGTGTATGTGTGATAAAGAGAGAGGTGGGGGGGTTCTCTGTGACCCTGTCACAAACACACACATCACACTCTGTGACCCTGACATACACACTCACTCAGTGTGTTGCTATGGACTTCCCATCAGATCTTCACAGGGCCCTGTCTACTCAGCTGCACTTTCCCGATCTATCACACAATAAGTGTGACCTCACACAGCCAAACACACAGTTACACACTTATTAGACATAATACACACACACACACACACACAGGCACCCACATCTCTCTGGGGGTCCTCCTGGTGTTGTAGAGGTGACACTCCTGGGATCTGAGGCCCAAACCCAATCCCTCCCTCTTTATACCACCTATGGTTACCGGTGAGTGGTCAGGCTGCCCGTTATCTCACCCCAGCCCTGTTACCGGGCAGAATAGGGGCGGGGCTTACATGGCAGTTGGCCGACTTGCCACAATGCCACAGACATTAACCCCTTCTACACCTGTAGTAACCCAGAGGGGGTTACACATACGCAGACACACATATACATTGCTGGTCTCTGAAGTGGGAGCCTGCAGCCTTGGCTTTGCCTTCTTACTGCAGTTCCTCGGGTTTATCACATCTCGCCCTCACTCTCCATCTCGCCCTCTCTCTCCATCTCGCCCTCTCACTCCATCTCGCCCTCTCTCTCCATCTCCATCTCACCCTCTCTCCATCTCGCCCTTTCTCCAACTCCATCTCGCCCTCTCTCCATCTCCATCTCCATCTCACCCTCTCTCCATCTCGCCCTTTCTCCATCTCCATCTCGCCCTCTCTCCATCTCCCCCTCTCCCTCACTCTCCATCTCACCCTCTCACTGTCCATTTCACCCTCTCCATCTCACCCTCTCTCACTCTCCATCTCACCCTCTCTCACTCTCCATCTCACCCTCTCACTGTCCATCTCACCCTCTCTCACTCTCCATCTCACCCTCTCTCACTCTCCATCTCACCCTCTCACTGTCCATCTCACCCTCACTGTCCATCTCACCCTCTCACTCCATCTCCCCCTCTCTCACCCTCCATCTCACCGTCTCTCACCCTCTCTCACTCTCCATCTCACCCTCCATCTCACCCTCCATCTCACCCTCACTGTCCATCTCACCCTCACTGTCCATCTCACCCTCTCACTCTCCATCTCCCCCTCTCTCACCCTCCATCTCACCGTCTCTCACCCTCTCTCACTCTCCATCTCACCCTCCATCTCACCCTCTCTCACTCTCCATCTCACCCTCTCACTGTCCATCTCACCCTCTCTCACTCTCCATCTCCCCCTCTCTCACTCTCACTCACTCCATCTCACCCTCTCTCACTCTCCATCTCACCCTCTCACTGTCCATCTCACCCTCTCTCTCTCCATCTCACCCTCTCACTGTCCATCTCACCCTCTCCATCTCACCCTCTCTCACTCTCCATCTCACCCTCTCACTGTCCATCTCACCCTCACCATCTCACCCTCTCTCACCCTCTCTCACTCTCCATCTCACCCTCTCACTGTCCATCTCACCCTCACTGTCCATCTCACCCTCTCACTCTCCATCTCCCCCTCTCACCCTCCATCTCACCGTCTCTCACCCTCTCTCACTCTCCATCTCACCCTCTCTCACTCTCCATCTCACCCTCTCACTGTCCATCTCACCCTCACTGTCCATCTCACCCTCTCACTCTCCATCTCCCCCTCTCTCACCCTCCATCTCACCGTCTCTCACTCTCCATCTCACCCTCTCTCACTCTCCATCTCACCCTCTCACTGTCCATCTCACCCTCTCACTCTCTATCTCACCTTCTCTCACCCTCCATCTCACCCTCTCTCCATCCCATTTTTCCCCTTTTCTTCGCATATTATATAGATTTGTTATCTTTATCCAGCCCATTTATACCCGTTTTGTTTCTATAATAAACAGTCCGTTTATAAGTGTAACATTTATTCCCTGTTTTACATGATATATGTTATAGAATATTATTCCCAGCCTTTCCTATGTAATGTAACGTGTGGGGATGTATTCTGATATAGGGGTTTATAAGCTATAGGAATAACTCTCCCCCTCTCTCCCTTCCCCCGTTCCCCTCCCGGTGCCACAAGGGGTGATACAGTAAAGATGGCCTCATACAAGCACCATGCAATGATGTTCTGCTCTCCCACCAGTCACCGCCCGCTCTCTCTCACAGCCACATAGACTGGCCCCGGGTCTCCGGCTGGTGCAGGTCTCCCCCACATGGGCCCTGCCAACCCCTCTTAAAGGCTCCTCTCTCCCAAGTCCCGCCTCTTCCACAGCCTTGGTTATTGGCTGGTGCCATGTCCATCCTGTCACATGACCATGGCACACTGGGCAGGGACCTGGCACTGTGAGTGTGTTGCTGGCGTCACACAGGGGGTTAAACCTGCACCAGAGTTTGTATTCTCCATTTTTGTTGAGGGCCTCAGGGTATCACTAGGGTACAGGAAGCGGTTCCCATACAGAGAAGAACGCTGGAACAGGAGGTCCTGCGCTGAAGCTGGAGGGTGAGAGGCTGAGGGGGAACGGGAGCACGCCCATCTTCACTGAAAGGGTAGTGGCTGCATGGGACCGCCACCCCACCGAGTTAGAGGAGGGCGATACAGTAAAGGAAGGAATGACTGCTCGGTATAGACACGAGGGTCTCCTACGGTGTGTAGGAGAAATGCCAGAGATCAGAGGGGGTGTGAGAAAAAGAAAGAGGTGGGGGTGTGTGTGTGTGTGATAAAGAGAGAGGTGGGGGGGGGGGGTGTATGTGTGATAAAAAGAGGGGGGTGTATGTGTGATAAAGAGAGAGGTGGGCGGGTGTATGTGTGATAAAGAGAGAGGTGGGGGGAGTGTGTGCGCGATAAAGAGAGAGGTGGGGGGGGTATGTGTGATAAAGAGAGAGGTGGGGGGGTGTATGTGTGATAAAGAGAGAAGTGGGTGTGTGTGTGTGTGTGTGATAAAGAGAGAGGTGGGAGAGTGTATGTGTGATAAAGAGAGGTGGGGGGTGTACGTGTGATAAAGAGAGAGGTGGGGGGGCTGTTGTCACGGTGACTTTATGACAGGCTGTAATTTACACCAAAATATATATAATATATATATAACTGGGTCTGAACTGGGACGAGACTTAGATATGATAAAATATAATTTATTCCTTGATAAAGGTGAACACACAAAAATGTACAAATAACAGGCAAAATATAGACACTTACTTAAAATGGAAATGATGAAGCAGTCATATCTGGACTGGCAGTTCATACAGCACTCTTCCTAGTCATCAAGACACCAAAGATATGAAAGACCTCTGGCAGTAAGACAGTGCATAGCGTTTCTCTCAGCAATCAAGATGGTATAGAACAGACTGAACCCAGGATAAAGGGTTGACCACAGATTATATACCTTTTGTGGTCCTATCTTTAACCTTAAGTACAGGTAATTGGTTTTCAATTACCTCCAGCCACTCACTAACCTGGGAACACATTTTAATCCATGCGCCCCTGCAAGTTGGGACATGCACAGTCGAGCTCTGGGGTCCCATTTCTATAACCCCTCCTCTATATCAGGAATGCCAGCCAGTCTACCAAACGGAGTACCTGGCAGGAAATCCTTTGTTGTGAGGTGTGAACTGGAACACTTGAAGACTGCTCTGGTTTGAGTAGTCTCCACCCTCATGCAAACAGTAGAGGTGACAAAATCCTTTGAAACATACTTAAGTCCTAGACATTGGGTCGCCTTTCTGGCCATATGCTACCCTGGTATGCAAAGGAATTTTCTCTGGGTTTTACCCATACCTTGAAACACAGAATGATGGATAAAACATGAACATATTAAATTATCCGGTTCCTTTGGGTCCAGCAGGTCCAAACTTCCCAGTTCTCAATGCCGGAACTGGGACACCCTAGGGTCCAATTTGCGACCTGCTACAACCTGGGAAACCGGAGATACACAAATACACTTAAACCGTTTCACATTTTAATACATAAATCTCCGCTGTAAATTAAATCACGTTTTTTCACTAAATCCCCATTGAAAACAACGGCCTTCGTCGCCATAGGCTTTAAATGGAAAACCGCCGCCGTTGGCGGCTATGGGAATCCCCGCCATAGACTTTCAATGGGGCGATGCCGCCGTTGAAGTCAATGGAGTTTTTCCGCCGTAGCCGGTCAATGGGTTTTGGCCACCATTGGAGTCTATGGGAAAAGTCCCGAACCTTCAAGGGTGTCCATACTCCGTCGGGTTGGCCCAAGCGGGTCAAGGATGGGTCTGCAGCGATGCCGGAGCAGTGGCTACAGATACCCCAAACCCCGATCCGCTGGGCCCTCCGGAACCGGAGCTATGGATTACCAATATTCAGCTTTTCACACTTAGTCGTTTTCTCGAGCTGTTTCTGCCGCCGCCATTGGAACCTATGGCGCGGCCCGCTCTTCTCGGTTCGACCCTTATCGGGGGTCCAGGATACAGGGACCAGGTTGTGGTCGAGTGGGGGGAGGTCTAGGAACTAGGGACAGAAAGAATTTTATTTCTAGGGGCCCTAGAACTGTTTATTCCCACGCCACTTGTCGTTGAACTTGACTTGTAAGTGATCAAAGCTCCCCTATTGAAAATGTATCCGCTTTGCGGTTACGCGGTTTGGACGGCAGCCAACTTGTTCCTGGAAAGCTCTCTCGAGGATTTCTCCATTGAACTCAATGAGCCCATTGACTTTCAATGGGAAACCGCCGCTCTCCCTCTCGGTCGCCATCTGCTGGTCTTCTCAGGAAACAGGACCCAACCAGCAAGATTCACCATTAGAAAGCATTGAGCCCTAATGGCGGCCTATGGGAACCTGCAAAATGGTGCCTGAAAAGGCGGGAAAGTTACACAAAGGGCTATAATCACTATATCACTATTAACCCTTGTGCTCCCGGATGGATCCCAGTGTGTGTGTGATGCAGACACTGATTAACAATAAAATATGGGGGAACAGGGAATATACATGTTCAGGTTATGACAAGGGTCAAATCACATGTCTGGGCCTCAGCCCAGTTAACCCCTTGTCTCCCTGGTGAGGTTAGAGGGTGGCCAATTGGGGTGTAACCCCTTTAATCCCGGGCCAAATCCTCACGACCGTCACAGGTGTATGTGTGATAAAGAGAGAGGTGGGGGGAGGTGTATGTGTGATAAAGAAAGAGGTGGGTGGGGTGTATGCGTGATAAAGAGAGAGGTGGGGGGGTGTATGCGTGATAAAGAGAGAGATGGGTGTGTGTGATAAAGAGAGAGGTGGGGATGTGTGATAAAGAGAGATATGGGGGTGTGTGATAAAGGGAGAGGTGGGGGTGTATGTGTGATAAAGGGAGAGGTGGGGGTGTATGTGTGATAAAGAGAGAGGTGGGGGTGTGTGTATGTATGATAAAGAGAGAGGTGGGGGGGTGTATGTATGATAAAGAGAGAGGTGGGGGGGTGTATGTGTGATAAAGAGAGATGTGGGGGGTGTATGTGTGAGAAAGAGAGAGGTGGGGGGGTGTATGCGTGATAAAGAGAGAGGTGGGGGGGGTGTATGTGTGATAAAGAGAGAGGTGGGGGAGTGTATGTGTGATAAAGAGAGAGGTGGGGGGGTGTATGTGTGATAAAGACAGAGGTGGGGGGGTGTATGCGTGATAAAGAGAGAGGTGGGGGGGTGTATGTGTGATAAAGAGAGAGGTGGGCGGGTGTATGTGTGATAAAGAGAGAGGTGGGGGGGTGTACGTGTGATAAAGAGAGAGGTGGGGGGGTGTGTATGATAAAGAGAGAGGTGGGGGGGTGTACGTGTGATAAAGAGAGAGGTGGGGGGGTGTGCATGTGACAAAGAGAGAGGTGGGGGTGTATGTGTGATAAAGAGAGAGGTGGGGGGGTGTATGTGTGATAAAGAGAGAGGTGGGGGGGTGTACGTGTGATAAAGAGAGAGGTGGGGGGGTGTACGTGTGATAAAGAGAGGTGGGGGGGTTTACTCTGTGACCTGTGACCTGGCGCACACGCACACACGCTCGTGCACACCCCTCCTGTCTCTCTGGGGGTCCTCCTGGTGTTGTAGAGGTGACACTCCTGGGATCTGAGGCCCAACCCCCAATCCGTCCCTCTTTATACCACCTGGGGTTACCATGGTTACCTGTGAGTGGTCGGGCTGCCCGTTATCTCACCCCAGTCCTGTTACCGGGCAGAACAGGGGCGCGCACTTTCCAGAATAGGGGCGGGGCTTACATGGCAGTTGGCCGACTTGCCACAATGCCACAGACATTAACCCCTTCTACACCTGTAGTAACCCAGAGGGGGTTCCACATACGCAGACATACATATACATTGCTGCTCTCTGAAGTGGGAGCCTGCAGCCTTGGCTTTGCCTTCTTACTGCAGTTCCTCAGGTTTATCACATCTCGCCCTCTCTCTCCATCTCGTCCTCTCTCCATCTCCATCTCGCCCTCTCTCTCCATCTCGTCCTCTCTCCATCTCCATCTCGCCCTCTCTCTCCATCTCGCCCTCTCTCCATCTCCATCTCGCCCTCTCTCCATCTCCATCTCCCCATCTCTCACTCTCCATTTCCCTCTCTCACTCTCCCTCTCCCTCTCTCCTTTTCCCTCTCTCACTCTCCATCTCACCCTCTCTTACTCTCCATCTCACCATCTCACCCTCTCACTCTCTATCTCACATCTCTCACCCTCCATCTCACCCTCTCTCCATCCCATTTTCCCCTTTTCTTCGCATATTATATACATTTGTTATCTTTATCCAGCCCATTTATACACGTTTTGTTGCTATAATAAACAGTCCGTTTATAAGTGTAACATGTATTCCCTGTTTTACATGATATATGTTATAGAATATTATTCCCAGCCTTTCCTATGTAATGTAACGTGTGGGGATGTATTCTGATATAGGGGTTTATAAGCTATAGGAATAACTCTCCCCCTCTCTCCCTTCCCCCGTTCCCCTCCTAGTGCCACATGGGGTGATACAGTAAAGATGGCCTCATACAAGCACCATGCAATGATGTTCTGCTCTCCCACCAGTCACCGCCCGCGCTCTCTCACAGCCACATAGACTCGCCCCGGGTCTCCGGCTGGTGCAGGTCTCCCCCACATGGGCCCTGCCAACCCCTCTTAAAGGCTCCTCTCTCCTAAGTCCCACCTCTTCCACAGCCATTGTTATTGGCTGGTGCCATGTCCATCCTGTCACATGACCATGGCACACTGGGCAGGAACCTGGCACTGTGAGGGTGTAGCTTGCGTCACACAGGGGGTTAAACCTGCACCAGAGTTTGTATTCTCCATTTTTGTTGAGGGCCTCAGGGTATCACTAGGGTACAGGAAGCGGTTCCCATACAGAGAAGAACGCTGGAACAGGAGGTCCTGCGCTGAAGCTGGAGGGTAAGAGGCTGAGGGGGAACGGGAGCACGCCCATCTGCACTGAAAGGGTAGTGGCTGCATGGGACCGCCACCCCACCGAGTTAGAGGAGGGTGATACAGTAAAGGAAGGAATGACTGCTCGGTATGGACACGAGGGTCTCCTACGGTGTGTCGGAGAAGTGCCGGAGATCAGAGGGGGTGGGGGGCGTCCCAGCAGAGCGGTAAACACGCAGAGGGGGAGGGATAAGCGCTCCGTGTCGGCCATCATTTTCTGCGCTTCTCTCATTAGGGAAGGAGGAGAATCCCCCGTTACTTCTCTCTCACACCCTGATCCCGCACACGCCTGAGGTTATAGAGCACGTTCCCATAAAGGGCCCCCAGGCCCGCATTAACCACCCGCCTTCCGCACAGGTACGGAGCCCGCTCGCCCCATTCCTTACCTGCTGCGCAGGTCTGCTGGGCGAGGAGGGTTACATTACGCACCCAGAAGGGGAGTGACCCCGTTATACTCCGTACACCCCGTCAGCTCCCCCTAACTCTCCCTATCTCTCTGTGTAACCCCTTCCCACCCTGCAGGCTCGCACGGGGAGAGAAGAAGGGGAGTGACCCGTTATACTCCGTACACCCCGTCAGCTCCCCCTAACTCTCCCTATCTCTCTGTGTAACCCCTTCCCACCCTGCAGGCTCGCACGGGGAGAGAAGAAGGGGAGTGACACCGTTATACTCCGTACACCCCGTCAGCTCCCCCTAACTCTCCCTATCTCTCTGTGTAACCCTTTCCCACCCTGCAGGCTCGCACGGGGAGAGAAGAAGGGGAGTGACCCCGATATACTCCGTACACCCCGTCAGCTCCCCCTAACTCTCCCTATGTCTCTGTGTGACCCCTTCCCACCCTGCAGGCTCGCACGGGGAGAGAAGAAGGGGAGTGACCCCGTTATACTCTGTACACCCCGTCAGCTCCCCCTAACTCTCCCTATCTCTCTGTGTAACCCCTTCCCACCCTGCAGGCTCGCACGGGGAGAGAAGAAGGGGAGTGACCCCGTTATACTCCGTACACCCCGTCAGCTCCCCCTAACTCTCTGTGTGACCCCTTCCCACCCTGCAGGCTCGCACGGGGAGAGAAGAAGGGGAGTGACCCCGTTATACTCCGTACACCCCGTCAGCTCCCCCTAACTCTCCCTATCTCTCTGTGTAACCCCTTCCCACCCTGCAGGCTCGCACGGGGAGAGAAGAAGGGGAGTGACCCCGTTATACTCTGTACACCCCGTCAGCTCCCCCTAACTCTCCCTATCTCTCTGTGTGACCCCTTCCCACCCTGCAGGCTCGCACGGGGAGAGAAGGGGAGTGACCCCGTTATACTCCGTACACCCCGTCAGCTCCCCCTAACGCTCCCTATCTCTCTGTGTGACCCCTTCCCACCCTGCAGGCTCGCACGGGGAGAGAAGAAGGGGAGTGACCCCGTTATACTCCGTACACCCCGTCAGCTCCCCCTAACTCTCCCTATCTCTCTGTGTAACCCCTTCCCACCCTGCAGGCTCGCACGGGGAGAGAAGAAGGGGAGTGACCCCGTTATACTCCGTACACCCCGTCAGCTCCCCCTAACTCTCCCTATCTCTCTGTGTGACCCCTTCCCACCCTGCAGGCTCGCACGGGGAGAGAAGAAGGGGAGTGACCCCGTTATACTCCGTACACCCCGTCAGCTCCCCCTAACTCTCCCTATCTCTCTGTGTAACCCCTTCCCACCCTGCAGGCTCACACGGGGAGAGAAGAAGGGGAGTGACCCCGTTATACTCCGTACACCCCGTCAGCTCCCTATCTCTCTGTGTAACCCCTTCCCACCCTGCAGGCTCGCACGGGGAGAGAAGAAGGGGAGTGACCCCGTTATACTCCGTACACCCCGTCAGCTCCCCCTAACTCTCCCTATCGCTCTGTGTAACCCCTTCCCACCCTGCAGGCTCGCACGGGGAGAGAAGAAGGGGAGTGACCCCGTTATACTCTGTACACCCCGTCAGCTCCCCCTAACTCTCCCTATCTCTCTGTGTAACCCCTTCCCACCCTGCAGGCTCGCACGGGAGAGAAGAAGGGGAGTGACCCCGTTATACTCCGTACACCCCGTCAGCTCCCCCTAACTCTCCCTATCTCTCTGTGTAACCCCTTCCCACCCTGCAGGCTCGCACGGGGAGAGAAGGGGAGTGACCCCGTTATACTCCGTACACCCCGTCAGCTCCCCCTAACTCTCCCTATCTCTCTGTGTAACCCCTTCCCACCCTGCAGGCTCGCACGGGGAGAGAAGAAGGGGAGTGACACCGTTATACTCCGTACACCCCGTCAGCTCCCCCTAACTCTCCCTATCTCTCTGTGTGACCCCTTCCCACCCTGCAGGCTCGCACGGGGAGAGAAGAAGGGGAGTGACCCCGTTATACTCCGTACACCCCGTCAGCTCCCCCTAACTCTCCCTATCTCTCTGTGTGACCCCTTCCCACCCTGCAGGCTCGCACGGGGAGAGAAGGGGAGTGACCCCGTTATACTCCGTACACCCCGTCAGCTCCCCCTAACTCTCCCTATCTCTCTGTGTAACCCCTTCCCACCCTGCAGGCTCGCACGGGGAGAGAAGGGGAGTGACCCCGTTATACTCCGTACACCCCGTCAGCTCCCCCTAACTCTCCCTATCTCTCTGTGTAACCCCTTCCCACCCTGCAGGCTCACACGGGGAGAGAAGAAGGGGAGTGACCCCGTTATACTCCGTACACCCCGTCAGCTCCCCCAAACTCTCCCTATCTCTCTGTGTGACCCCTTCCCACCCTGCAGGCTCGCACGGGGAGAGAAGAAGGGGAGTGACCCCGTTATACTCCGTACACCCCGTCAGCTCCCCCTAACTCTCCCTATCTCTCTGTGTAACCCCTTCCCACCCTGCAGGCTCGCACGGGGAGAGAAGGGGAGTGACCCCGTTATACTCCGTACACCCCGTCAGCTCCCCCTAACTCTCCCTATCTCTCTGTGTAACCCCTTCCCACCCTGCAGGCTCGCACGGGGAGAGAAGAAGGGGAGTGACCCCGTTATACTCCGTACACCCCGTCAGCTCCCCCTAACTCTCCCTATCTCTCTGTGTAACCCCTTCCCACCCTGGAGGCTCGCACGGGGAGAGAAGGGGAGTGACCCCGTTATACTCCGTACACCCCGTCAGCTCCCCCTAACTCTCCCTATCTCTCTGTGTGACCCCCTCCCACCCTGCAGGCTCGCACGGGGAGAGAAGAAGGGGAGTGACCCCGTTATACTCCGTACACCCCGTCAGCTCCCCCTAACTCTCCCTATCTCTCTGTGTGACCCCTTCCCACCCTGCAGGCTCGCACGGGGAGAGAAGAAGGGGCGTGACCCCGTTATACTCCGTACACCCCGTCAGCTCCCCCTAACTCTCCCTATCTCTCTGTGTGACCCCCTCCCACCCTGCAGGCTCGCACGGGGAGAGAAGAAGGGGAGTGACCCCGTTATACTCCGTACACCCCGTCAGCTCCCCCTAACTCTCCCTATCTCTCTGTGTAACCCCTTCCCACCCTGCAGGCTCGCACGGGGAGAGAAGAAGGGGAGTGACCCCGTTATACTCCGTACACCCCGTCAGCTCCCCCTAACTCTCCCTATCTCTCTGTGTAACCCCTTCCCACCCTGCAGGCTCGCACGGGGAGAGAAGGGGAGTGACCCCGTTATACTCCGTACACCCCGTCAGCTCCCCCTAACTCTCCCTATCTCTCTGTGTAACCCCTTCCCACCCTGCAGGCTCGCACGGGGAGAGAAGAAGGGGAGTGACCCCGTTATACTCCGTACACCCCGTCAGCTCCCCCTAACTCTCCCTATCTCTCTGTGTGACCCCTTCCCACCCTGCAGGCTCGCACGGGGAGAGAAGAAGGGGAGTGACCCCGTTATACTCCGTACACCCCGTCAGCTCCCCCTAACTCTCCCTATCTCTCTGTGTAACCCCTTCCCACCCTGCAGGCTCGCACGGGGAGAGAAGAAGGGGAGTGACCCCGTTATACTCCGTACACCCCGTCAGCTCCCCCTAACTCTCCCTATCTCTCTGTGTAACCCCTTCCCACCCTGCAGGCTCGCACGGGGAAAGAAGGGGAGTGACCCCGTTATACTCCGTACACCCCGTCAGCTCCCCCTAACTCTCCCTATCTCTCTGTGTGACCCCTTCCCACCCTGCAGGCTCGCACGGGGAGAGAAGAAGGGGAGTGACCCCGTTATACTCCGTACACCCCGTCAGCTCCCCCTAACTCTCCCTATCTCTATGTGTGACCCCTTCCCACCCTGCAGGCTCACACGGGGAGAGAAGAAAGGGAGTGACCCCGTTATACTCCGTACACCCCGTCAGCTCCCCCTAACTCTCCCTATCTCTTTGTGTAACCCCTTCCCACCCTGCAGGCTCGCACGGGGAGAGAAGAAGGGGAGTGACCCCGTTATACTCCGTACACCCCGTCAGCTCCCCCTAACTCTCCCTATCTCTCTGTGTGACCCCTTCCCACCCTGCAGGCTCGCACGGGGAGAGAAGAAGGGGAGTGACCCCGTTATACTCCGTACACCCCGTCAGCTCCCCCTAACTCTCCCTATCTCTCTGTGTAACCCCTTCCCACCCTGCAGGCTCGCACGGGGAGAGAAGGGGAGTGACCCCGTTATACTGCGTACACCCCGTCAGCTCCCCCTAACTCTCCCTATCTCTCTGTGTGACCCCTTCCCACCCTGCAGGCTCGCATGGGGAGAGAAGGGGAGTGACCCCGTTATACTCCGTACACCCCGTCAGCTCCCCCTAACTCTCCCTATCTCTCTGTGTAACCCCTTCCCACCCTGCAGGCTCGCACGGGGAGAGAAGAAGGGGAGTGACCCCGTTATACTCCGTACACCCCGTAAGCTCCCCCTAACTCTCCCTATCTCTCTGTGTGACCCCTTCCCACCCTGCAGGCTCGCACGGGGAGAGAAGAAGGGGAGTGACCCCGTTATACTCCGTACAACCCGTCAGCTCCCCCTAACTCTCCCTATCTCTCTGTGTAACCCCTTCCCACCCTGCAGGCTCGCACAGGGAGAGAAGAAGGGGAGTGACCCCGTTATACTCTGTACACCCCGTCAGCTCCCCCTAACTCTCCCTATCTCTCTGTGTAACCCCTTCCCACCCTGCAGGCTCGCACGGGGAGAGAAGAAGGGGAGTGACCCCGTTATACTCCGTACACCCCGTCAGCTCCCCCTAACTCTCTGTGTGACCCCTTCCCACCCTGCAGGCTCGCACGGGGAGAGAAGAAGGGGAGTGACCCCGTTATACTCCGTACACCCCGTCAGCTCCCCCTAACTCTCCCTATCTCTCTGTGTAACCCCTTCCCACCCTGCAGGCTCGCACGGGGAGAGAAGAAGGGGAGTGACCCCGTTATACTCTGTACACCCCGTCAGCTCCCCCTAACTCTCCCTATCTCTCTGTGTAACCCCTTCCCACCCTGCAGGCTCGCACGGGGAGAGAAGAAGGGGAGTGACCCCGTTATACTCCGTACACCCCGTCAGCTCCCCCTAACTCTCCCTATCTCTCTGTGTAACCCCTTCCCACCCTGCAGGCTCGCACAGGGAGAGAAGAAGGGGAGTGACCCCGTTATACTCCGTACACCCCGTCTGCTCCCCCTAACTCTCCCTATCTCTCTGTGTGACCCCTTCCCACCCTGCAGGCTCGCACGGGGAGAGAAGAAGGGGAGTGACCCCGTTATACTCCGTACACCCCGTCAGCTCCCCCTAACTCTCCCTATCTCTCTGTGTAACCCCTTCCCACCCTGCAGGCTCGCACGGGGAGAGAAGAAGGGGAGTGACCCCGTTATACTCCGTACACCCCGTCAGCTCCCCCTAACTCTCCCTATCTCTCTGTGTAACCCCTTCCCACCCTGCAGGCTCGCACGGGGAGAGAAGAAGGGGAGTGACCCCGTTATACTCCGTACACCCCGTCAGCTCCCCCTAACTCTCCCTATCTCTCTGTGTAACCCCTTCCCACCCTGCAGGCTCGCACGGGGAGAGAAGAAGGGGCGTACACCTGCGCAGCGGGGAGAAGACTTTGAAGTGGGAAACCCCAATTTGGGATCCCAGTGTCCGCTCTGCCAGGGGAAACTTCAGGGGTTATTCATTACAGTCCGATAGTGCCGATCAGGCTCATTGCCTGGAATAGGAGTTTTCATGTGGTAGAGCCCGATCAGCACTATCTGACTTTAATGGTTACAAAGGCCGCTATGCCTAAGATAACGTTCTGGTGATTACGGGGTTCAGATGGTACAATCAGTGGGGGGACTTTGCTCAGACTAGGAAGGCGTCTCCTGGAGAAGGGACGGACAGTAATAGTCATTAAAGGTAAAGCTCAAGGACACGAGATCGTTTCCCGTCACCGACGCCAAACCGGGAGCAAAACTAATTATACCGTGTGATAAAGAGAGAGGTGGGGGGCGGGGTGTATGTGTGATAAAGAGAGAGGTGGGGGGCGGGGTGTATGTGTGATAAAGAGAGAGGTGGGGGGCGGGGTGTATGTGTGATAAAGAGAGAGGTGGGGTGTGTATGTGTGATAAAGAGAGAGGTGGGGGGGGTGTATGTGTGATAAAGAGAGAGGTGGGGGGGTGTATGTGTGATAAAGAGAGAGGTGGGGGGGAGGGGTGTGTGAGAAAGAGAGAGGTGGGGGGAGGGGTGTGTGATAAAGAGAGAGGTGGGGGTGTGTATGCGTGATAAAGAGAGAGGTGGGGGGTGTATGTGTGATAAAGAGAGAGGTGGGGGTTGTATGTGTGAAAAAGAGAGAGGTGGGGGGGTGTATGCGTGATAAAGAGAGAGGTGGGGGGTGTATGTGTGATAAAGAGAGGTGAGGGGTGTATGTGTGATAAAGAGAGAGGTGGGGGGGAGGTGTATGTGTGATAAAGAGAGAGGTGGGGGGGTGTATGTGTGATAAAGAGAGAGGTGGGGGGGTGTATGTGTGATAAAGAGAGAGGTGGGGGGTGTATGTGTGATAAAGAGAGAGGTGGGGGTGTGTGTGTGTGATATAGAGAGAGGTGGGGGTGTGTGCGATAAAGAGAGAGGTGGGGGTGTATGTGTGATAAAGAGAGGTGGGGGGGTGTATGTGTGATAAAGGGAGAGGTGGGGGGTGTATGTGTGATAAAGAGAGAGGTGGGGGAGGGGTGTGTGAGAAAGAGAGAGGTGGGGGGAGGGGTGTGTGAGAGAGAGAGGTGGGGGGGTGTATGTGTGATAAAGAGAGAGGTGGGGGGGGGTGTATGTGTGATAAAGAGAGAGGTGGGGGGTGTATGTGTGATAAAGAGACAGGTGGGGGGGAGGTGTATGTGTGATAAAGAGAGGGGGGGTTGTATGCGGTATAAAGAGAGAGGTGGGGGAGGTGTATGTGTGATAAAGAGAGAGGTGGGGGGTGTATGTGTGATAAAGAGAGAGGTGGGGGTGTGTGTGTGTGATAAAGAGAGAGGTGGGGGTGTGTGCGATAAAGAGAGAGGTGGGGGTGTATGTGTGATAAAGAGAGAGGTGGGGGGGTGTATGTGTGATAGAGAGAGGTGGGGGGGTGTATGTGTGATAAAGGGAGAGGTGGGTGGTCACTGTGTGATAAAGAGAGAGGTGGGGGGGGTGTATGTGTGATAAAGAGAGAGGTGGGGGGGTGTATGTGTGATAAAGAGAGAGGTGGGGGTGTATGTGTGATAAAGAGAGAGGTGGGGAGGTGTATGTGTGATAAAGAGAGAGGTGGGGGGTGTATGTGTGATAAAGAGAGAGGTGGGGGGGGGGTGTATGTGCGATAGAGAGAGAGGTGGGGGGTGTATGTGTGATAAAGAGAGAGGTGGGGGGGTTCTCTGTGACCCTGACATATACACACACACACACACACAGTGACACACACACTCACTCAGTGTGTTGCTATGGACTTCCCATCAGATCTTCACGGGGCCATGTCTACTCAGCTGCACTTTCCCGATCTATCACACAATAAGTGTGACCTCACACAGCCAAACACACAGTTACACACTTATTAAATGTAACTGGTTTTCTGACCCAGCCTGACCCACCCAATCTCACATTGGCCCCTGTGGTCTAACCGGTCCCCATTACAGTGTGGTAGTGTCTGGTGGTGCACCTGTTGGCAACAGGACTCCTGAGTCTCCCGCATGATGGTGTGTGGGGAGAACCCGTCCAGACAGGCAGCTGAGGTAGTGTGCTGAGTCCTACCTAGTTCCAGTGCAGCGCCTCCACCTCATCAGGGTCCCTTCGGTCACTTGGGGATGGTCCTGACGAGGAACTCCTCTGTGGTGCTCCTCTCTGTACATTCACTCCACACATGTACACGAGAGGGTTTGTGATTAAGAGCATCTTTATTGGTTGAGGTGGGCTAGCTGCCCCTCGCAGTAGTTTCTCTAGCCACTCATTGTCCCTCAGTGCTTCCCTTTGAAAGGTGTAATTCTCCTTTAATAGGGATTCCCTATCCCAGCCGGGATGTCTTTACCCTGTGCCAGGTCCCTGGACACAGTCTTCCTATTCAGCTACTATAACATAACTTTTACAGACTATTCAGAACTCCTACAGAACTCAGGACTCAGATAGAACTCTGGCAGGATTAACTTTTAGACACAGTGCTGTGCCTTATGTACACTCTGGAAGCTGACACACCTCTGACATCACTAACCATGGAGTCAGAGCATGTGACCACTCCCATCCATACACAGGGCACCCCACCAGGGTCTGAGGGCAAACCTCCATAATTACTGCTGGCATGCCCACAACTTACCAGGCCTTACTGTAAGCAGGAGAGATGACTGTAGCCATTTTACATGACCGCTACATAGACATAACACAATATACACACAAAGACACGCACACGCACACACACACACACACACACACACACACACACACACACACACACACACACACACACACACACACACACACACACACACACACACAAACACACAGTGACACACTTATTAGACATAATACACACACACACACACACACACAGGCACACACATCTCTCTGGGGGTCTTCCTGGTGTTGTAGAGGTGACACTCCTGGGATCTGAAGCCCAAACCCAATCCCTCCCTCTTTATACCACCTGGGGTCACCATGGTTACCGGTGAGTGGTCAGGCTGCCCGTTATCTCACCCCAGCCCTGTTACCGGGCAGAATAGAGGCGGGGCTTACATGGCAGTTGGCCGACTTGCTACAATGCCACAGACATTAACCCCTTCTACACCTGTAGTAACCCAAAGGGGGTTACACATACGCAGACACACATATACATTGCTGGTCTCTGAAGTGGGAGCCTGCAGCCTTGGCTTTGCCTTACTGCAGTTCCTCGGGTTTATCACATCTCGCCCTCACTCTCCATCTCGCCCTCTCTCTCCATCTCGCCCTCTCTCTCCATCTCGCCCTCTCTCCATCTCCATCTCACCCTCTCTCCATCTCGCCCTTTCTCCATCTCCATCTCGCCCTCTCTCCATCTCCCCCTCTCCCTCACTGTCCATCTCACCCTCTCCATCTCACCCTCTCTCACTCTCCATCTCACCCTCTCTCACTCTCCATCTCACCCTCTCACTGTCCATCTCACCCTCTCTCACTCTCCATCTCACCCTCTCTCACTCTCCATCTCACCCTCTCACTGTCCATCTCACCCTCTCACTCTCCATCTCCCCCTCTCTCACCCTCCATCTCACCGTCTCTCACCCTCTCTCACTCTCCATCTCACCCTCCATCTCACCCTCTCTCTCTCCATCTCACCCTCTCACTGTCCATTTCACCCTCTCTCACTCTCCATCTCCCCCTCTCTCACTCTCCATCTCACCCTCTCTCACTCTCCATCTCACCGTCCATCTCACCCTCTCACTGTCCATCTCACCCTCTCTCTCCATCTCACCCTCACTCTCTATCTCACCTTCTCTCACCCTCCATCTCACCCTCTCTCCATCCCATTTTTCCCCTTTTCTTCGCATATTATATAGATTTGTTATCTTTATCCAGCCCATTTATACACGTTTTGTTGCTATAATAAACAGTCCGTTTATAAGTGTAACATTTATTCCCTGTTTTACATGATATATGTTATAGAATATTATTCCCAGCCTTTCCTATGTAATGTAACTTGTGGGGATGTATTCTGATATAGGGGTTTATAAGCAATAGGAATAACTCTCCCCCTCCCCCCGTTCCCCTCCTTGTGCCACATGGGGTGATACAGTAAAGATGGCCTCATACAAGCACCATGCAATGATGTTTTGCTCTCCCACCAGTCACCGCCCGCTCTCTCTCACAGCCACATAGACTGGCCCCGGGTCTCCGGCTGGTGCAGGTCTCCCCCACATGGGCCCTGCCAACCCCTCTTAAAGGCTCCTCTCTCCTAAGTCCCGCCTCTTCCACAGCCTTGGTTATTGGCTGGTGCCATGTCCATCCTGTCACATGACCATGGCACACTGGGCAGGGACCTGGCACTGTGAGTGTGTAGCTGGCGTCACACAGGGGGTTAAACCTGCACCAGAGTTTGTATTCTCCATTTTTGTTGAGGGCCTCAGGGTATCACTAGGGTACAGGAAGCAGTTCCCATACAGAGAAGAACGCTAGAACAGGAGGTCCTGCGCTGAAGCTGGAGGGTGAGAGGCTGAGGGGGAACGGGAGCACACCCATCTTCACTGAAAGGGTAGTGGCTGCATGGGACCGCCACCCCACCGAGTTAGAGGAGGGTGATACAGTAAAGGAAGGAATGACTGCTCGGTATAGACACGAGGGTCTCCTACGGTGTGTAGGAGAAATGCCGGAGATCAGAGGGGGTGAGGGGGTGTGAGAAAAAGAAAGAGGTGGGGGTGTGTGTGTGTGATAAAGAGAGAGGTGGGGGGGGTGTATGTGTGATAAAAAGAGGGGGGTGTATGTGTGATAAAGAGAGAGGTGGGCGGGTGTATGTGTGATAAAGAGAGAGGTGGGGGGAGTGTGTGTGCGATAAAGAGAGAGGTGGGGGGGTATGTGTGATAAAGAGAGAGGTGGGGGGGTGTATGTGTGATAAAGAGAGAGGTGGGGGGGTGTACGTGTGATAAAGAGAGAGGTGGGGGCGGTGTACATGTGATAAAGAGAGAGGTGGGGGGGGTGTATGTGTGATAAAGAGAGAGGTGGGGGGTGTATGTGTGATAAAGAGAGAGGTGGGGGGGGTGTATGTGTGATAAAGAGAGAGGTGGGGGGGTGTGTTTGTGTGATAAAGAGAGAGGTGGGGGTGTGTGTGTGTGATAAAGAGAGGTGGGGGAGTGTGTATATGTGATAAAGAGAGAGGTGGGGGGTGTACGTGTGATAAAGAGAGGTGGGGGGGCTGTTGTCACGGTGACTTTATGACAGGCTGTAATTTACACCAAAATATATATAGTATATATATAACTGGGTCTGAACTGGGACGAGACTTAGATATGATAAAATATAATTTATTCCTTGATAAAGGTGAACACACAAAAATGTACAAATAACAGGCAAAATATGGACACTTACTTAAAATGGAAATGATGAAGCAGTCATATCTGGACTGGCAGTTCATACAGCACTCTTCCTAGTCATCAAGACACCAAAGATATGAAAGACCTCTGGCAGTAAGACAGTGCATAGCGTTTCTCTCAGCAATCAAGATGGTATAGAACAGACTGAACCCAGGATAAAGGGTTGACCACAGATTATATACCTTTTGTGGTCCTATTTTTAACCTTAAGTACAGGTGATTGGTTTTCAATTACCTCCAGCCACTCACTAACCTGGGAACACATTTTAATCCATGCCCTTGGGACATGCGCAGTAGAGCTCTGGGGTCCCATTTCTATAACCCCTCCTCTATATCAGGAATGCCAGCCAGTCTACCAAACGGAGTACCTGGCAGGAAATCCTTTGTTGTGAGGTGTGAACTGGAACACTTGAAGACTGCTCTGGTTTGAGTAGTCTCCACCCTCATGCAAACAGTAGAGGTGACAAAATCCTTTGAAACATACTCAAGTCCTAGACATTGGGTCGCCTTTCTGGCCATATGCTACCCTGGTATGCAAAGGAATTTTCTCTGGGTTTTACCCATACCTTGAAACACAGTATGATGGATAAAACATGAACATATTAAAATATCCGGTTCCTTTGGGTCCAGCAGGTCCAAACTTCCCAGTTCTCAATGCCGGAACTGGGACACCCTAGGGTCCAATTTGCGACCTGCTACAACCTGGGAAACCGGAGATACACAAATACACTTAAACCGTTTCACATTTTAATACATAAATCTCCGCTGTAAATTAAATTACGTTTTTTCCACTAAATCCCCATTAAAAACAACGGCCTTCGTCGCCATAGGCTTTAAATGGCAAACCGCCGCCGTTGGCGGCTATGGGAATCCCCGCCATAGACTTTCAACGGGGCGATGCCGCCGTTGAAGTCAATGGAGTTTTTCCGCCGTAGCCGGTCAATGGGTTTTGGCCACCATTGGAGTCTATGGGAAAAGTCCCGAACCTTCAAGGGTGTCCATACTCCGTCGGGTTGGCCCAAGCGGGTCAAGGATGGGTCTGCAGCGATGCCGGAGCAGTGGCTACAGATACCCCAGACCCCGATCCGCTGGGCCCTCCGGAACCGGAGCTATGGATTACCAATATTCAGCTTTTCACACTTAGTAATTTTCTCGAGCTGTTTCTGCCGCCGCCATTGGAACCTATGGCGCGGCCCGCTCTTCTCGGTTCGACCCTTATCGGGGGTCCAGGATACGGGGACCCGGTTGTGGTCGAGTGGGGGGAGGTCTAGGAACTAGGGACAGAAAGAATTTTATTTCTAGGGGCCCTAGAACTGTTTATTCCCATGCCATTTGTCGTTGAACTTGACTTGTAAGTGATCAAAGCTCCCCTATTGAAAATGTATCCGCTTTGCGGTTAAGCGGTTTGGACGGCAGCCAACTTGTTCCTGGAAAGCTCTCTCGAGGATTTCTCCATTGAAGTCAATGAGCCCATTGACTTTCAATGGGAAACCGCCGCTCTCCCTCTCGGTCGCCATCTGCTGGTCTTCTCAGGAAACAGGACCCAAACAGCAAGATTCACCGTTAGAAAGCATTGAGCCCTAATGGTGGCCTATGGGAACCTGCAAAATGGTGCCTGAAAAGGCGGGAAAGTTACACAAAGGGCTATAATCACTATACCACTATTAACCCTTGTGCTCCCGGATGGATCCCAGTGTGTGTGGGATGCAGACACTGATTAACAATAAAACATGGGGGAACAGGGAATATACATGTTCAGGTTATGACAAGGGTTAAATCACATGTCTGGGCCTCAGCCCAGTTAACCCCTTGTCTCCCTGGTGAGGTTAGAGGGTGGCCAATTGGGGTGTAACCCCTTTAATCCCGGGCCAAATCCTCATGACCGTCACACCTCCCCTGCTCAATGGGTGCCTGGGGCCACAGTCGCCTCCCCCAGGCACTGGGGTACCACTGGCGCCCTTAAAGCACTCAATAAGTCCTGAGGGGTTGGCCTGGCAAAATTGTCCTCCGGCATTGTCCAGTACATTGTCCTGGCCACAGTGGATTGTAAAGTCCAGATCCTGTGGAGCAGGGCTCCACCTTGGCTGCCGGGCATTCTCCGTTGCCTCCCTCTGCCCCCCACCCAGTGCCTTGTGAACCAAGTCCATGGTGAAGGGGCCCCGTTGCAGACTAGGCTGCACACTACCCAGAGACTGGCATGTTTCTGCACCTACAGGAGACCAGCTATCCAGCACAGACCGTCGCTTTCCTGTCAACCAAGTCTGGGAAAGCTCTATGTCACTATCCTGTAGGGACCCTACCTGCTTTGGCCCTGTGCCCACCTGTAGCTGCTCTGCTATACTCCTGACTCTCCTCCCTGGCTGCCTTTCTACCCACAGCCTCTCCTTTGGGAACCCAGGGGAACCTGTCAGAGGGGTCACTCCTGGCCAGTCAGAACAAGGGACCTTCTGCCTAACTAGCCCATCCCTAGCTTCTGCCAGCTGCCTAACACCCCACTGACCTCCTATCTCCCCCTGCTCCATGGTGTCTCCCTGCCTAGCCTCCCCTAGGCCCAGCACCTCAGCCTGCTGCTTACCTCCCTGCAGCCCACCTGCACTTCTCTCCCCCCTGGGCAATCCTAACCCAGACCCTAGAGCTACCTGAGTGCACCTACCTCCCTGACCTTGTCTCCCCCTTACCAGGGATGAGCTCAGGGGCATCTCTCCAGATGCAACCGCCTTAGCTCTTGGCTGGCAGGTATCCCTGGGGTGGCACAAGCCTGCCACAGCCCCGGATACCCCCAGCCTATAGCCAGGCTGCAACAGGGGGTTGCTGATCTGAGACACCCCCTGAGGCTCTGCCAGGGTAATGGGAAATTCTAGCTGCCATACCTGCTGCTGTACCTCCCCGGCTACCACTAGCCCTTCTTCTCCCACTGAGAACTGATGCTGGCTACCTACCTGCAGCCTCCCCTCACTCCGCTTCTCCCTAGCTAATCCTAGCCTGGATCCTAGGGACACCTGAGTGAGGCCATCTCCCTGACACTGTCTCCCCATTACCGGGGATGAGCTCAGGGTTGCTGGTGCAGATGCACCCACCTTAGCTTCTGGCCGGCAGGTAATCGGGGGGTGGTCTAACTTTGCCACTACCCCTGAAATCTGGGGGTGGTCTAACTTTGCCACAACCCCTGTTACCTTCGGCCCATAGCCAGGCTGCAACAGTGGGGCTCTTAACCGAGAGTCCCCTTGCTGCTCCGCCAGGATAATGGGGAAGTCTAGCTGCCCTACAAGCTGCCCTTCCTTCCCCTCCCCTGGTACCCCTATCTCCTGCCACCCCCCAGTCACCCCTAGAGTGAAACAACAGGGTACAGTCATAGTAACAAATAAGTCAGGGTCAGTCTGCGACTTTGTCTGGCTTACCTCGCTGGTCCCCGCAGAGACCGCCGCCTTCGTTGGTCCTGATTGCAGGGGGACTGGAGTGGCCCCCGCTGGCATCATCTGGGCCGGGAAGCAACGGGTCGCCGCCGCAGCAGCGCCCAGGTTTGGCACAGGGGAAACGATGCAGGACCGGGGTCCCAGGTCTTTGTGGAGAAACACAGCTCCATGCAAACCAGGTAACATAACACCCTCCCGCAATCCCTGTCCCTCCCCCCACTCAGAAAGGGCTTCGGCACTTTGCCGGAATCGCGGCTCTTCTGCCGCCGCCGCCGCCATGGGCGAGCCCCGGGTAGCTGCCGCAGCAGTACCCAGCGGTGATGCAGGGTCGCCGGCGTGGATTGTGGGGCTCCGGTCATCGCGGGGAATCGCTGACTCCGCCAAACAATGTGAAACACCCACCTCCCGCACACCCCAACCCTCCCCCCGAATAAAATTGCCGCCGGCAGGATGCCGGAGTGGCGGCTTCTTCTCCGCCGCCGCCGCCGGTTCTCCGCCGGGATCTGGTGGATGGCCGCTGCTCTCCGCCGCTGTTGCTGATGCAGCCCGTCCAGGTTCTCCAGGAGACGTCCCGAGGAGGGTTGTCGCCCCGGCTGGGCGGGAGCCATCAGAGGATGCCGCTAACTGGGTCATCTTTTCCGCAGCTCGTGAGCGCTGGCCCTGAGCGGCTTCTTCGCCCGACCGCGCACAGTCAGGGCACTGGGCATTATTGTGGCCCATTTTTTGGCAGTGCCGAAGCGGCTGCCGGTGCTTCTCCGCCACCGGTGGACTAACCCCAGCAATGGGCATCGGAGTCCAGAGCGGAGTTGCTTGAGCACCGGGCTCCGGGAGGGGATAAGCGGGTCGGTGTGGTACCGATGCCAGGAACTGAGTCCACTTCGCCGGGAACCACGTCTTGCCCAACGCACACACCAGTACTAGCTTTTTCGGGGAAAATGGACGGGCCACCGCAACGGCCGTTACCTCTCCTGGTGCAAGACTTCTGTGGTCTCCGAGACCACCCGCTCCCTCCACAAGTCTCTGCCGTCCCGGAGCTGGGTCCCTTCCCTGCTCTCCGGGCAGTTTGATGGCTACAGTGGCTGCCGCTGTGGATCTTTGCTCAGCCTGTCGGGTTTCATGCTCACCGATCGCTGTCTCTCTCTCAGACTTGCTGGCTGCTTGTCCCCGCGCCGACTTGATGCACTCCTCCAGTCTTGGTGCCCGGCTCCAGTCAGACGGATGGCCGGCACTTTGGTTCTGGCGGCAATGCTTCTCACAAGTAGGGGAACAGTGAGGAGGTGCCATATCTTGTGTTATATGTTGTACACTGTGTGTTCAATATCTTTAGTCCCAGGAACTTGCAATTACCATCAAGTTCCCACTGTATCACAGTATCCCGCAGAATACTAGTAATACAGGTCCAGTTCAATCCCGCCAGCTGCCACCAGTTAATTACAAGCCTGTAACGGTGACTTTATGACAGGCTGT
This sequence comes from Ascaphus truei, assembly GCF_040206685.1. NCBI lineage: Eukaryota > Metazoa > Chordata > Amphibia > Anura > Ascaphidae > Ascaphus > Ascaphus truei. The sequence continues at coordinate 1,260,834 of NW_027453857.1, read as the reverse complement.
AATTTACACCAAAATATATATAATATATATATAACTGGGTCTGAACTGGGACGAGACTTAGATATGATAAAATATAATTTATTCCTTGATAAAGGTGAACACACGAACATGTACAAATAACAGGCAAAATATAGACACTTACTTAAAATGGAAATGATGAAGCAGTAATATCTGGACTGGCAGTTCATACAGCACTCTTCCTAGTCATCAAGACACCAAAGACATGAAAGACCTCTGGCAGGAAGTCAGTGCATAGCATTTCTCTCAGCAATTAAGATGGTATAGAACAGACTGAACCCAGGATAAAGGGTTGACCACAGATTATATACCTTTTGTGGTCCTATCTTTAACCTTAAGTACAGGTGATTGGTTTTCAATTACCTCCAGCCACTCACTAACCTGGGAACACATTTTAATCCATGCCCCCCTGCTAGTTGGGACATGCACAGTAGAGCTCTGGGGTCCCATTTCTATAACCCCTCCTCAATATCAGGAATGCCAGCCAGTCTACCAAACGGAGTACCTGGCAGGAAATCCTTTGTTGTGAGGTGTGAACTGGAACACTTGAAGACTGCTCTGGTTTGAGTAGTCTCCACCCTCATGCAAACAGTAGAGGTGATAAAATCCTTTGAAACATACTTAAGTCCTAGACATTGGGTCGCCTTTCTGGCCATATGCTACCCTGGTATGCAAAGGAATTTTCTCTGGGTTTTACCCATACCTTGAAACACAGTATGATGGATAAAACATGAACATATTAAAATATCCGGTTCCTTTGGGTCCAGCAGGTCTAAACTTCCCAGTTCTTAATGCCGGAACTGGGACACCCTAGGGTCCAATTTACGACCTGCTACAACCTGGGAAACCGGAGATACACAAATACACTTAAACCGTTTCACATTTTAATACATAAATCTCCGCTGTAAATTAAATCACGTTTTTTCACTAAATCCCCATTGAAAACAACGGGCTTCGCCGCCATAGGCTTTAAATGGCAAACCGCCGCCGTTGGCGGCTATGGGAATCCCCGCCATAGACTTTCAACGGGGCGATGCCGCCGTTGAAGTCAATGGAGTTTTTTCGCCGTAGCCGGTCAATGGGTTTTGGCCACCATTGGAGTCTATGGGAAAAGTCCCGAACCTTCAAGGGGGTCAATACTCCGTCGGGTTGGCCCAAGCGGGTCAAGGATGGGTCTGCAGCGATGCCGGAGCAGTGGCTACAGATACCCCAAACCTCAATCCGCTGGGCCCTCCGGAACCGGAGCTATGGATTACCAATATTCAGCTTTTCACACTTAGTCGTTTACTCGAGCTGTTTCTGCCACCGCCATTGGAACCTATGGCGCGGCCCGCTCTTCTCGGTTCGACCCTTATCGGGGGTCCAGGATACGGGGACCCGGTTGTGGTCGAGTGGGGGGAGGTCTAGGAACTAGGGACAGAAAGAATTTTATTTCTAGGGGCCCTAGAACTGTTTATTCCCACGCCACTTGTCGTTGAACTTGACTTGTAAGTGATCAAAGCTCCCCTATTGAAAATGTATCCGCTTTGCGGTTAAGTGGTTTGGACGGCAGCCAACTCGTTCCTGGAAAGCTCTCTCGAGGATTTCTCCATTGAACTCAATGAGCCCATTGACTTTCAATGGGAAACCGCTGCTCTCCCTCTCGGTCGCCATCTGCTGGTCTTCTCAGGAAAAAGGACCCAACCAGCAAGATTCACCATTAGAAAGCATTGAGCCCTAATGGCGGCCTATGGGAACCTGCAAAATGGTGCCTGAAAAGGCGGGAAAGTTACACAAAGGGCTATAATCACTATATCACTATTAACCCTTGTGCTCCCGGATGGATCCCAGTGTGTGTGTGATGCAGATACTGATTAACAATAAAATATGGGGGAACAGGGAATATACATGTTCAGGTTATGACAAGGGTTAAATCACATGTCTGGGCCTCAGCCCAGTTAACCCCTTGTCTTCCTGGTGAGGTTAGAGGGTGGCCAATTGGGGTGTAACCCCTTTAATCCCGGGCCAAATCCTCACGACCGTCACAGGTGTATGTGTGATAAAGAGAGAGGTGGGGGGAGGTGTATGTGTGATAAAGAAAGAGGTGGGGGGGTGTATGCGTGATAAAGAGAGAGGTGGGGGGGTGTATGCGTGATAAAGAGAGAGGTGGGGAGGGGTGTATTTGTGATAAAGAGAGAGGTGGGGGAGGGATGTATGTGTGATAAGTAGAGAGGTGGGGGGTGTATGTGTGATAAAGAGAGAGGTGGTGGGGTGTGTGTGTGATAAAGAGAGAGATGGGGGTGTGTGATAAAGAGAGAGATGGGGTGTGTGATAAAGAGAGAGGTGGGGGGTGTGTAATAAAGAGAGATGTGGGGGGGGGGTGATAAAGGGAGAGGTGGGGGGGTGTATGTGTGATAAAGAGAGAGGTGGGGGTGTGTGTATGTATGATAAAGAGAGAGGTGGGGGGTGTATGTGTGATAAAGAGAGAGGTGGGGGTGTATGTGTGATAAAGAGAGAGGTGGGGGGTTTATGTGTGATAAAGTGAGAGGTGGGGGGGTGTATGTGTGATAAAGAGAGAGGTGGGGTGTGTGTATGATAAAGAGAGAGGTGGGGGGTGTATGTGTGATAAAGAGAGAGGTGGGGGGTTTATGTGTGATAAAGGGAGAGGTGGGGGAGTGTATGTGTGATAAAGAGAGAGTTGGGGGTGTGTGTATGTGTGATAAAGAGAGAGGTGGGGGGGTGTATGTGTGATAAAGAGAGAGGTGGGGGGGTGTACGTGTGATAAAGAGAGAGGTGGGGGGGTGTATGCGTGATAAAGAGAGAGGTGGGGGGGGGTGTATGTGTGATAAAGAGAGAGGTGGGCGGGTGTATGTGTGATAAAGAGAGAGGTGGGGGGGTGTACGTGTGATAAAGAGAGAGGTGGGGGGGTGTGTATGATAAAGAGAGGTGGGGGGGTGTATGTGTGATAAAGAGAGAGGTGGGGGGGGTGTGTATGATAAAGAGAGAGGTGGGGGGGTGTACGTGTGATAAAGAGAGAGGTGGGGGGGTGTGCATGTGACAAAGAGAGAGGTGGGGGGGTGTATGTGTGATAAAGAGAGAGGTGGGGGGGTGTATGTGTGATAAAGAGAGAGGTGGGGGGGTGTATGTGTGATAAAGAGAGAGGTGGGGGGTGTATGTGTGATAAAGAGAGAGGTGGGGGGGTGTATGTGTGATAAAGAGAGAGGTGGGGGTGTGTATGTGTGATAAAGAGAGAGGTGGGTGTGTGTATGTGTGATAAAGAGAGAGGTGGGGGGGTGTATGTGTGATAAAGAGAGAGGTGGGGGGGTGTATGTGTGATAAAGAGAGAGGTGGGGTGGGTGTATGTGTGATAAAGAGAGAGGTGGGGGGGTGTATGTGTGATAAAAAGAGAGGTGGGGGGTGTATGTGTGATAAAGAGAGAGGTGGGGGGTGTATGTGTGATAAAGAGAGAGGTGGGGGGGTTTATGTGTGATAAAGAGAGGTGGGGGTGTATGTGTGATACAGAGAGAGGTGGGGGGGTGTATGTGTGATAAAGAGTGAGGTGGGGGAGGATGTATGTGTGATAAAGAGAGAGGTGGGGGGGTGTATGTGTGATAAAGAGAGAGGTGGGGGGGTGTATGTGTGATAAAGAGAGAGGTGGGGGGGTGTATGTGTGATAAAAAGAGAGGTGGGGGGGTGTATGTGTGATAAAGAGAGAGGTGGGGGGGGTGTATGTGTGATAAAGAGAGAGGTGGGGGGTGTATTTGTGATAAAGAGAGAGGTGGGGGGGGTGTATGTGTGATAAAGAGAGAGGTGGGGGGGTGTATGTGTGATAAAGAGAGAGGTGGGGGGGGGTATGCGTGATAAAGAGAGAGGTGTGGGGGTGTATGCGTGATAAAGAGAGAGGTGGGGGGGTGTATGTGTGATAAAGAGAGGTGGGGGTGTATGTGTGATAAAGAGAGAGGTGGAGGAGGTGTATGTGTGATAAAGAGAGAGGTGGGGGGTGTATGTGTGATAAAGAGAGAAGTGTGGGGGGTGTATGTGTGATAAAGAGAGAGGTGGGGGGGTGTATGTGTGATAAAGAAAGAGGTAGGGGGTGTATGTGTGATAAAAAGAGAGGTGGGGGTGTGTATGTGTGATAAAAAGAGAGGTGGGGGGGTGAATCTACTATATATTTCTGAAAGCATTGTATGTCTGCGTCCCTAGCGGCAATCTCATTGGTCCCTTGGCCTGCCCGCCCCCGCACCTCTCATTGGCCTGAGGCAGAGTGACGGGCAAAAACACACACACACACACACACCCCCCGCCCCCTCACACACACCCACCCTCCCCTCACACACACACACACACACACCCCCCTCACACACACACACACACCCTCACTCTCCCCCGTCAGTTGGACCGCAGCTCACCTTCCACACACACCCCCCCCCTCCTCTCCCGGTGCCCCTCACTCTCTCCCCCCACCTCACCCAAATCCCCACGCTCCGCAACATCCCCAGCCGCACCATCACCCTCACCGTGTGCCGCGGCCCTCCTGCTCAGCAGCAAACTCCAGGCTCCTCCCCCCTCGCGGCGCGGCCCGGGCCTCCTGCTCTCCCCCTCACGTGCGCCGCTACCGTAGAGGGGAAGCGCGGCGCTAGACTCCCCATCACGTGCGCCGGCTCCCGGACGGAGGGGAAGTGCGGCGCGGGTCTCCTGCCACTCTTGCCCCCCCCCCCAGCTTCCCGAACTCACCTCCTGCCCCAGCCAGATGCCACGGGGTCAAGGTAAGTCACCCACCGTCTCCCACCCACGCACTGTCACCCAGTCACCCACCCTGTCACTTTCACCCAGTCACCCACCCACCCACTCACTCAGTCACCCACTCAGTCACCCACCCACTCAGTCAACTCAGTCACCCACCCAGTCACTTTCACTCAGTCACCCACCCACCCACCCACTCAGTCACCCACCCACCCACTCACTTAGTCACCCAAAAACTCACTTAGTCACCCACCCACTCAGTCAAGTCACCCACCCACCCAGTCACCCACACACCCACCCAGTCACCCAGTCACCCACACACCCACCCACCCAGTCACCCACACACCCACCCAGTCACCCACACACCCACCCACCCATCCAGTCACCCACCCAGTCACCCACCCACCCACCCAGTCACACACCCACCCAGTCACCCACCCAGTCACCCACCCACCCAGTCAGTCTGTCACCCACCCACCCAGTCACCCACCCACCCAGTCACCCACCCACCCACCCAGTCAACTCAGTCACCCACCCACCCACTCAGTCACCCACCCAGTCACTCAGTCACCCACCCAGTCACTCAGTCACCCACCCATTCAGTCACCCATTCAGTCAGTCACCCAGTCACCCACCCATTCAGTCAGTCACCCACTCACCCACTCACTCAGTCACCCACCCACTCAGTCAAGTCACCCACCCACTCAGTCAAGTCACCCACCCACTCAGTCAAGTCACCCACACACCCACCCAGTCACCCACCCACCCAGTCACCCACACAGTCAAGTCACCCACCCAGTCACCCACCCACCCAGTCAAGTCACCCACACACCCACCCACCCAGTCAGTCACCCACCCACCCAGTCAGTCAACCCAGTCACCCACCCAGTCACTTTCACCCAGTCACCCACCCACCCAGTCACCCACCCACCCACTCAGTCAACTCAGTCAACTCAGTCACCCACCCACCCACTCAGTCACCCACCCAGTCACCCAGTCACCCACCCATTCACCCACTCACCCACCCACTCACTCAGTCAAGTCACCCACCCACTCAGTCAAGTCACCCACCCACTCAGTCAAGTCACCCACCCACTCAGTCAAGTCACCCACCCACTCAGTCAAGTCACCCAACCCACTCAGTCAAGTCACCCACCCACCCAGTCACCCACACACCCACCCAGTCACCCACCCACCCAGTCACCCACACAGTCAAGTGTCACCCACCCACCCACCCACCCAGTCACCCACACACCCACCCACCCAGTCACCCACCCACCCAGTCACCCACCCACCCAGTCACCCACCCAGTCAGTCACCCACCCACCCAGTCAGTCAACCCAGTCACCCACCCAGTCACTTTCACCCAGTCACCCACCCACCCAGTCACCCACCCACCCACCCACTCAGTCAACTCAGTCAACTCAGTCACCCACCCACCCACTCAGTCACCCACCCAGTCACTCAGTCACCCACCCAGTCACTCAGTCACCCACCCATTCAGTCAGTCACCCAGTCACCCACCCATTCACCCACTCACCCACCCACTCACTCAGTCACCCACCCACTCAGTCAAGTCACCCACCCACCCACCCAGTCACCCACCCACCCAGTCAGTCACCCACCCACCCAGTCAGTCAACCCAGTCACCCTCCCAGTCACTTTCACCCAGTCACCCACCCACCCAGTCACCCACCCACCCACTCAGTCAACTCAGTCACCCACCCACTCAGTCACCCACCCAGTCACTCAGTCACCCACCCATTCAGTCACCCATTCAGTCAGTCACCCAGTCACCCATCCATTCAATCAGTCAGTCAGTCACCCACTCACCCACCCAGTCAGTCACCCACTCACCCACCCAGTCAGTCACCCACTCACCCACCCAGTCAGTCACCCACTCACCCACCCAGTCAGTCACCCACTCACCCAGTCAGTCACCCACTCACCCAGTCAGACTCCCACTCACCCACCCATTCAGTCTCACACTCACCCACCCATTCAGTCTCACACTCACCCACCCATTCAGTCTCCCACTCACCCACCCAGTCAGTCTCCCACTCACCCACCCATTCAGTCTCCCACTCACCCACCCAGTCAGTCTCCCACTCACCCACCCAGTCAGTCTCTCACCCAGTCAGTCTCCCACCCAGTCAGTCTCCCACCCAGTCAGTCTCCCACCCACTCAGTCACCCACCCAGTCACTCAGTCACCCACCCATTCAGTCACCCATTCAGTCAGTCACCCAGTCACCCACCCATTCAATCAGTCAGTCAGTCACCCACTCACCCACCCAGTCAGTCACCCACTCACCCACCCAGTCAGTCACCCACTCACCCACCCAGTCAGTCACCCACTCACCCACCCAGTCAGTCACCCACTCACCCACCCAGTCAGTCACCCACTCACCCACCCAGTCAGTCACCCACTCACCCACCCAGTCAGTCACCCACTCACCCACCCAGTCAGTCACCCACTCACCCAGGTCAGACTCCCACTCACCCAGTCAGACTCCCACTCACCCACCCATTTAGTCTCACACTCACCCACCCATTCAGTCTCACACTCACCCACCCAGTCAGTCTCCCACTCACCCACCCAGTCAGTCTCCCACTCACCCACCCAGTCAGTCTCCCACCCAGTCAGTCTCCCACCCAGTCAGTCTCCCACCCAGTCAGTCTCCCACCCAGTCAGTCTCCCACCCAGTCAGTCTCCCACCCAGTCAGTCTCCCACCCAGTCAGTCTCCCACCCAGTCAGTCTCCCACCCAGTCAGTCTCCCACCCAGTCAGTCTCCCACCCAGTCAGTCTCCCACCCAGTCAGTCTCCCACCCAGTCAGTCTCCCACTCAGTCTCCCACTCAGTCTCCCACTCAGTCTCCCACTCAGTCTCCCACTCAGTCTCCCACTCAGTCTCCCACTCACCCACCCATTCAGTCACCCACTCACCCACCCAGTCAGTCACCCACTCACCCACCCAGTCAGTCACCCACTCACCCACCCAGTCAGTCACCCACTCACCCAGTCAGACTCCCACTCACCCACCCAGTCAGACTCCCACTCACCCACCCATTCAGTCTCACACTCACCCACCCATTCAGTCTCCCACTCACCCACCCATTCAGTTTCCCACTCACCCACCCATTCAGTTTCCCACTCACCCACCCATTCAGTTTCCCACTCACCCACCCATTCAGTTTCCCACTCACCCACCCATTCAGTTTCCTACGCACCCCACCCATTCAGTTTCCCACTCACCCACCCATTCAGTTTCCCACTCACCCACCCATTCAGTCTCCCACTCACCCACCCATTCAGTCTCCCACTCACCCACCCTTTCAATCTCCCACTCACCCACCCATTCAGTCTCCCACTCACCCACCCATTCAGTCTCCACTCACCCACCCATTCAGTCTCACACTCACCCACCCATTCAGTCTCACACTCACCCACCCATTCAGTCTCACACTCACCCACCCATTCAGTCTCACACTCACCCACCCAGTCTCACCCAAAACCACCCAGCCAGTCACTGACCCCACCCACCCACTCACCGACCCCACCTACCCACTCACTGACCCACCCAGTCACCGACCCCAGTCACTGACCCACCCAGTCACCGACCCTGAAAAAGTCACCCAGTCACCGACCCACCCACCGACCCAAAGTCACCCACCCACCCAAAGTCACCCACCCACCCAAAGTCACCCACCCACCCACCAACCCAGAGTCACCCACCCACCCACCGACCCAAAGTCACCCACCCACCGACCCAAAGTCATCCACCCCCCGACCCAACTCACCCACCCACCGACCCAACTCACCCACCCAACCACCGACCCAAAGTCACCCACCGACCCAAAGTCACCTACCCACCAACCCAAAGTCAAAGCGACCCAAAGTCACCCACCCACCCACTGACCCAAAGTCACCCACCCACCAACCCAAAGTCACCCACCCACCCACGACCCAAAGTCACCCACCCACCGACCCAAAGTCACCCACCCACCGACCCAAAGTCAAACCGACCCAAAGTCACCCACCCAGTCACCAACCCACCCACTCAGTCAAGTGTCACCCACCCACCCACACAGTCACCCACACACTCAGTCAACTCAGTCACCCACCTAGCTGTCAAGGGGGGGGGGAAGCCTAACCCTGTCGTACGCCCCCCCCAAAATTACATCCCGGGCAACGCCGGGTCTCTCAGCTAGTGTGTGATAAAGAGAGAGGTGGGGGGGGTGTATGTGTGATAAAGAGAGGTGGTGGGTGTATGTGTGATACAGAGAGAGGTGGGGGGTGTATGTGTGATAAAGAGAGAGGTGGGGGGTGTATGTGTGATAAAGAGAGGTGGGGGTGTATGTGTGATAAAGAGAGAGGTGGGGGGGTGTATGCATGATAAAGAGAGGTGGGGGTGTATGTGTGATAAAGAGAGAGGTGGGGGGGGTGTATGTGTGATAAAGAGAGAGGTGGGGGGTGTTTGTGTGATAAAGAGAGAGGTGGGGGGGTGTATGTGTGATAAAGAGAGGTGGGGGGGGGGTGTATGTGTGATAAAGAGAGAGGTGGGGGGGGGGTGTATGTGTGATAAAGAGAGAGGTGGGGGGGTGTATGTGTGAGAGAGGTGGGGGGTGTATGTGTGATAAAGAGAGAGGTGGGGGGGGGTATATGTGTGATAAAGAGAGAGGTGGGGCGGTATATGTGTGATAAAGAGAGAGGTGGGGGGGTGTATGTGTGATAAAGAGAGAGGTGGGGGGGGGGTGTATGTGTGATAAAGAGAGAGGTGGGGGGGGTGTATGTGTGATAAAGAGAGAGGTGGGGGGTGTATGTGTGATAAAGAGAGGTGTGGGGGGGTGTATGTGTGATAAAAAGAGAGGTGGGGGGTGTATGTGTGATAAAGAGAGAGGTGGGGGGGTGTATGTGTGATAAAGAGAGAGGTGGGGGGGTGTATGTGTGATAAAAAGAGAGGTGGGGGGTGTATGTGTGATAAAGAGAGAGGTGGGGGTGTATGTGTGATAAAGAGAGAGGTGGGGGGGTGTATGTGTGATAAAGAGAGGTGGGGGGTGTATGTGTGATACAGAGAGAGGTGGGGGGGGGTGTATGTGTGATAAAGAGTGAGGTGGGGGAGGATGTATGTGTGATAAAGAGAGAGGTGGGGGGGGTGTATGTGTGATAAAGAGAGAGGTGGGGGGGTGTATGTGTGATAAAGAGAGAGGTGGGGGGGGTGTATGTGTGATAAAAAGAGAGGTGGGGGGGTGTATGTGTGATAAAGAGAGGTGGGGGGGTGTATGTGTGATAAAGAGAGAGGTGGGGGGGTGTATGTGTGATAAAGAGAGGTGGGGGGGGGTGTATGTGTGATAAAGAGAGAGGTGGGGGGGTGTATGTGTGATAAAGAGAGAGGTGGGGGGGGGTATGCGTGATAAAGAGAGAGGCGGGGGGGTGTATGCGTGATAAAGAGAGAGGTTGGGGGGGGGGTGTATGTGTGATAAAGAGAGGTGGGGGTGTATGTGTGATAAAGAGAGAGGTGGAGGAGGTGTATGTGTGATAAAGAGAGAGGTGGGGGGGGTGTATGTGTGATAAAGAGAGAAGTGTGGGGGGTGTATGTGTGATAAAGAGAGAGGTGGGGGGGTGTATGTGTGATAAAGAGAGAGGTGGGGGGGTGTATGTGTGATAAAGAGAGAGGTGGGGGGGTGTATGTGTGATAAAGAAAGAGGTGGGGGGGTGTATGTGTGATAAAGAGAGAGGTGGGGGGATGTATGTGTGATAAAGAGAGGTGGGGGAGGGTATAAGTGTGATAATGAGAGAGGTGGGGGAGGGTCTATGTGTGATAAAGAGAGAGGTGGGGGGGTTGTATGTGTGATAAAGAGAGAGGTGGGGGGGTGTGTGTGATAAAGAGAGAGGTGGGGGGGTGTATGTGTGATAAAGAGAGAGAGGTGGGGGGGTGTATTTGTGATAAAGAGAGAGGTGGGGGGTGTATGTGTGATAAAGAGAGAGGTGGGGGGTGTATGTGTGATAAAGAAAGAGAGGTGGGGGGTGTGTATGTGTGATAAAGAGAGAGGTGGGGGAGGTGTATGTGTGATAAAGAGAGAGAGGTGGGGGGGGTGTATGTGTGATAAAGAGAGAGGTGGGGGGTGTATGTGTGATAAAGAGAGAGGTGGGGGGGGTGTATGTGTGATAAAGAAAGAGGTGGGGGGGTGTATGTGTGATAAAGAGAGAGGTGGGGGGGGGTGTATGTGTGATAAAGAGAGAGGTGGGGGGTGTATGTGTGATAAAGAGAGGTGGGGGTGTGTGTGTGTGATAAAGAGAGGTGGGGGTGTATGTGTGATAAAGAGAGAGGTGGGGGGGTGTATGTGTGATAAAGAGAGAGGTGGGGGGTGTATGTGTGATAAAGAGAGAGGTGGGGGTGTATGTGTGATAAAGAGAGAGGTGGAGGAGGTGTATGTGTGATAAAGAGAGAGGTGGGGGGGGTGTATGTGTGATAAAGAGAGAAGTGTGGGGGGTGTATGTGTGATAAAGAGAGAGGTGGGGGGGTGTATGTGTGATAAAGAAAGAGGTGGGGGTGTATGTGTGATAAAGAGAGAGGTGGGGGGGTGTATGTGTGATAAAGAGAGAGGTGGGGGGGGTGTATGTGTGATAAAGAGAGGTGGGGGTGTGTGTGTGTGATAAAGAGAGGTGGGGGTGTATGTGTGATAAAGAGAGAGGTGGGGGGTGTATGTGTGATAAAGAGAGGGGTGGGGGGGTGTATGTGTGATAAAGAGAGAGGTGGGGGGTGTATGTGTGATAAAGAGAGAGTTGGGGGGTGTATGTGTAATAAAGAGAGAGGTGGGGGGTGTATGTGTGATAAAGAGAGAGGTGGGGGGGTGTATGTGTGGGAAAGAGAGACGTGGGGGGGTGTGATAGAGAGAGGTGGGGGGGGTGATAAAGAGAGAGGTGGGGGTGTGTGTGTGTGATAAAGAGAGGTGGGGGGGGGTGTATGTGTGATAAAGAGAGAGGTGGGGGGTGTATGTGTGATAAAGAGAGAGGTGGGGGTGTGTGTGTGATAAATAGAGAGGTGGGGGGGTGTGTGTACACAGAGGGGGCGGCAGTGTGTGGATATAGATAGCTGCAGTGCAAGCGTATATAGAGGTGGTGTGCTATTGTGTGTGTGTATATAGAGCTCCAGTGTGTGTGTGTAGCACTAGTTTGTGTGTGTGTGTAGAGGTGCTGTGTATAGAGGTGCAGTGTTGTGTGTATGTTGTGTGTGTAGAGGTGCTGTGTTGGGTATAGAGGTGTTGTATGTGTAGAGGTGCTGTGTTGTGTTGTGTTGTGTGTAGAGGTGGGGGGAAGAGTGCAAAGTTTAGTAAGAGGCTGCATTTTTTATTGTGGCTGCAGTGTGTGTGTGTGTGTGTTGTGCTGTTGTATGTGTGTATGGAGCTTCAGTGTGTGTGTGTGTGTGTGTGTGTGTGTGTGTGTGTGTGTGTGTGTGTGTGTGTGTGTGTGTGTGTGTGTGTGTGTGTGTGTGTGTGTGTGTCAGTGTCAGTGTCAGCAGCAGTGTTTATGGATGTAGCATGTGTGTGTAGCAGCAGTTTGTGTGTGTGTAGAGCTGCTGTGTGTGTTGCCGGGTTACACACACAGGCCTGTCACTGTCTGGTTACACTGTGTTACACTAGTTTGTGTCACACCAGGCACTAAAAGTAACGTAGCCGGGATTTGTTGCTGCAGGATCACGCTAGTTAGTGCCTCAGGGCACCGCGGGGGTTAGGGGATCTCCTCCGGTGAGTGAGGTGCTTATTATATGGAGGGGTTCAGCTGTACCTGTATGGGGGTGCAGGCTCCTGTTAGCTGCAGGATGCACAGGGATTGCAGTCGCTGTTACGCATGTTAAAGCTGTGAGTGATCACTCCCTAAGAGCCGCCTCCCTCATACTACATTGGATTGGTCAGGGAGCAGTGAGCGTGGCGATAGCGCATGAGAACAGCGCTGCTATCTCTGCCCGGCAACTAGTGACGCGGCAGGAACCAGATCCAGCTCAGCGATTGCTTGTGATCGTGGCAGGACGTGTTCCCACACACCTGTATGGTGAAGCCCAAACTCACAAAGCGTCTGATCTTTATATAGGGTGGGGGCCTCCCAAACTGCCCCCTGAACATCTACCTCGTTATTTAACCACCTGATTCTAATCACCCCCTGTCATTGTGCTGATAAAACCAGCGTGTCACTTACTTTAGCGCATACCCTGTGCCACAGGAGACCAGGACTAATACCAGGGACCAACTCGCCAGGCAGAGACACAAGAGCTTATAACATTCATTTATTGGGAAAAAGTTATCCACAACTGACATACACAGACACACACATACATACTCATACCTGGGGTACTCTATAGTCCTAGGTGCAGGGATCTTCTTACAGAGATTTCCCCTGTTCTCTCTTTCCTGCGACACAGGATCCCAGGCCTGACACCAGCACAGGAGCGGACACTGCAACTAGGGGGGGTCTCTCACCTCAGTCTCACTAGGGGGGTCTCTCACTTCAGTCTCACTAGGGGGGGTCTCTCACTTCAGTCACTAGGGGGGTCTCTCACTTCAGTCTCACTAGGGGGGTCTCTCACCCCTCCTTTTTATACACCGGGGGACTGACGCATCTCTTTACAGTATCACACGCGGAGAAATACTGTGATAACATTTATTAAATGAGATGAGAGACGCGGTGAGAGAAACACTTGTCTGACAAACATTCTCAGGGAGAAGCAGGAATATGTTATTCTGCATCATACAATTCTTATATTATAAAGCCTTTCCATTTACTGACACAGCACAAACATATATATGTAATGGGTATACGCTCCTATATTACTTCTATACGCTCGCTCCCAGAACAGGAACTAAACACACACACACACTATAATGCTAAGTTGGATTCCTGTTTTCCGTTCGTTTGTATGTCAGAAGCATCGAAATTTCACAAACGGCACCACAAACTTTCACTGTACATTCTGCTGCGGATTTGTAGGTGAACGCAACTATTTTGAGCTTCCAATGTCACTCACCTCACAAATTATGGACATTCTACGTTTCCCTCGCATGTCCCGCAATTCTGTTAGAGCGGGGGGCGGGGGGCGGGGCTACTAAGGGAGGGGGCGTGTCCTTGCTTGCTTCGGTGCTGTGTGTGTCTGATGTGAGATGTGTGGGGGAGATGTGCTGGAGGGGGAGAGAAAACGGAGTGAGGGGGGAAGAAAACGGAGTGAGGGGTGGGAAGAGTGAGTGAGATGGGGGGAGAAAACTGAGTGAGAGAGTGGGGGGGGAGAAATCAGAGTGAGTGGGCGGGGAGAAAACAGAGTGAGTGGGGGGGGAGAAAACAGAGTGAGTGGGGGGAGGATAAAATTGAGTGAGTGGGGGAAGGAGAAAACAGAGTGAGTGGGGGGACGAGAAAACAGTGAGTGAGGCGGGGAGAAAACAGAGTGAGTGAGGGGGGGAGAAAACGGAGTGAGTGAGGGGGAGAAAACGGAGTGAGTGAAGGGTTGAAAACGGAGTGAGTGAAGGAGGAGAAAACGGAGTAAGTGGGGGGGAGAAAACTGAGTGAGTGAAGGGGGAGAAAACAGAGTGAGTGCGTGAGGGGGGGAGAAAACGGAGTGCGTGAGGGGGGGGAGAAAACAGAGTGAGTGAGGGGTGGAGAAAACAGAGTGAGTGAGGGGGGGTGGAGAAAACAGAGTGAGTGAGGGGGGGTGGAGAAAACAGAGTGAGTGAGGGGGGAGAAACGGAGTGAGTGAGGAGTGGAGAAAACAGAGTGAGTGAGGGGGGGAGAAATGGAGTGAGTGAGGGGTGGAGAAAACAGAGTGAGAAAGGGGGGGGAGAAAACAGAGTGAGTGAGGGTGGGTGGAGAAAACAGAGTGAGTGAGGGGGGGGTGGAGAAAACAGAGTGAGTGAGGGGGGGTGGAGAAAACAGAGTGAGTGGGGGGTGTTAGGTTCGTACTAATTACAATGGGCCGGGGAGACCTAACCACGCCCTGGGCTGCTGGAATCGGATGACGTACGAGCGCTCGGGAAATGGAGAAAGAGACACAGAGTGTGAGATTCTGATTCTTCATCTCAACTTTACTGCGGAAAAGCAATGCTATTTATACAGGAAAATAAAGGGTTAATTACGGGCGTAACAATATCAGCATATTACAAACTTCACAGCTCAGCTGGGGATTTCCCCTCATACACATTATCTGTAGCCGTGGCTATGTGCGACTATAACTGGAAACTATTAGCGGAAGCTGGAAACACGGCCTGCATATGGGAAGGCCGCTTTCTGCTCACATATACCATGTAACGTAGGGACAAGTTACAGCAGACAAGATGGAGGCCCTGGCTTTTAATGTAACCCTTTCAGGGGGGAGAAAACAGAGTGAGAGGGGGGGAGAAAACGGAGTGAGGGAGGGAGGGGAGAAAACGGAGTGAGGGGGGGGGAGAAAACGGAGTGAGGGGGGGGGGAGAAAACGGAGGGAGGGAGGGAGGGAGGGGGGGGGAGAAAACGGAGGGAGGGAGGGAGGGAGGGGGGGGGAGAAAACGGAGTGAGGGAGGGAGGGGGGGGGGGAGAAAACGGAGTGAGGGAGGGGGGGAAGAAAACGGAGTGAGGGAGGGAGGGGGGGAGAAAATGGAGTGAGGGAGGGAGGGGGAGAGAAAACGGAGTGAGGGAGGGAGGGGGGAGAAAATGGAGTGGAAAGGGAGAAAACGGAAGGAGTGAGGGGGGGAGAAAACGGAAGGAGTGAGGGGGGGAAATGGAGTGAGGGGGGCAAACGGAGTGGGACGGGGAGAAAGGAGAGAGGCTGTGTGTCCTGTCTGTGTCCCCCTGCAGTGGGAGGGACAGATGTGAGGGGCTGTGTGTCCTGTCTGTGTCCCCCTGCAGTGGGAGGGACAGATCTGAGGGGCTGTGGGTCCTGTCTGTGTCCCCCTGCAGTGGGAGGGACAGATGTGAGGGGCTGTGTGTCCTGTCTGTGTCCCCCTGCAGTGGGAGGGACAGATGTGGGGCTGTGTGTCCTGTCTGTGTCCCCCTGCAGTGGGAGGGACAGATGTGAGGGGCTGTGGGTCCTATCTGTGTCCCGCTGCAGTGGGAGGGACAGATGTGAGGGGCTGTGGGTCCTGTGTCCCCCTGCAGTGGGAGGGACAGATGTGAGGGGCCGTGTGTCCTGTCTGTGCCACCCTGCAGTGGGAGGGACAGATGTGAGGGGCCGTGTGTCCTGTCTGTGTCCCCCTGCAGTGGGAGGGACAGATGTGAGGGGCTGTGTGTCCTGTCTGTGTCCCCCTGCAGTGGCAGGGACAGGTGTGAGCGGCTGTGTGTCCTGTCTGTGTCCCCCTGCAGTGGGAGGGACAGGTGTGAGGGGCTGTGTGTCCTGTCTGTGTCCCCCTGCAGTGGGAGGGACAGATGTGAGGGACCGTGTGTCCTGTGTCACCCTGCAGTGGGAGGGACAGATGTGAGGGGCTGTGGGTCCTGTCTGTGTCCCCCTGCAGTGGGAGGGATAGATGTGAGGGCTGTGGGTCCTGTCTGTGTCTCCCTGCAGTGGGAGGGACAGATGTGAGGGGCTGTGTGTCCTGTCTGTGTCCCCCTGCAGTGGGAGGGACAGATGTGAGCGGCTGTGTGTCCTGTATGTGTCCCCCTGCAGTGGGAGGGACAGATGTGAGGGGCTGTGTGTCCTGTCTGTGTCCCTCTGCAGTGGGAGGGACAGATGTGAGGGGCTGTGGGTCCTGTCTGTGTGTGCAATCACCCCACACGTCTGCCTGTGATGTCTCTCCCACTTACTCACCCTCTGTCTCTTTCCACAACTGCACTGATTGAGATTGTCCGTCTCTTGTCATGTGGTCTCTCTTCCCTGCAGGGGCTTCTGGGAGTTGTAGTCCTGCTTCTCTTCTGTTACAATTTTAGTTACAGACGTGAACTACAAGTCCCAGAATCCCGTGTAAAACTGTGACATCATAATGATTCAACCAATCAATGCGCAGATCTGTTGTAACCACAACCCTCCCCCAAAAGGCTGCAGCAAGGCCCCGCCCCGTATCCAGGCAATGAGAGCCAATAAGAGCCAAGGCCCGCCCTGCAGTCAGCCAATGGGAGAGCTTGAGAGCCAATGAGAGCACACACAAACCCACAAACACAATATACACTATATCTATGGGTTCCCCTGCTGGGCCGGGATCAGTACTCCTAGCTCCTGATTCTGACCCAGCCATTACCCCATACACAGAACGCAGCATGAAGAGGCTCAGTGAAGGTGGCAGTGACGGTGTGTAAGTGTCTGATCGGGTCACACAGCTGATAAAAGGACAGCCGCCCAGCCTCATAGTCCAGGTATATTCCTAATCTCTGCACGGGAGACTCGGGATATATCTGTGTACGTGTTGAGTCATGTATTACTGAATTATTATTACCCAACATATACAAACACCAGGACTTCTTATTATATCCTATGAGGGACTGATCTCCTTTCCTTACTATACTGGGATAGGAAATCCCTACCCTCCTGCTCCCTGAGTCACTGATCTCCACCTCCCAGTAATGTTGTCCTGAGGAAAAACTCCTGCTGCTTAAAACCTGATTATATAACACAAATCTCTCTGGTGTATCCGGGCGTAACTGGTCTGTTTCTGACCAGGATGCAGTTTTCAGGTCACCTGATACAGATACATCATTACAAGCTGTATTTACATCCAGTAATATGCCTGAATCCCCCTGCACACAGAACCCGCTCTTTGCTTTTAGATCAGTCACAATATCAGATAATCTCTGTAAGGTCAGTGGGACCAGAACCTCATACAAATCCCCTACAGCAGGGACCTTATTACCCCCTCTCTCTCTGTCCTCATTACCTCCCTCCTCAGCATCACAGAAGTCAGCATTGTCTGATTCCCGTCCCTGTAAGACAGTTAATGGATCAGTGATGTTGCACAGCTCCTCAATGTGAAGCATCTTCCTGGACAGCTCGTCCTTCTTTATTTCCAGCTGCTGGATTAGATCAGAGTCTCGGAGAGAAACCTGCTCTTCCCACCTGGTGATCTCACTAAGGACTCGCTTCTCTAGGACTTCCAGCTGTTCCCTGATGTCCCTAATCAGGGCAGTGACTCGGGCTGTCTCCCCGGCTGCTTTTTCTTGCGCTTCTCTCCTGCGTTCCTGCAGACTCTGGGCTCTTTTCTCAGTCTCCTCTCTCACTGAGGTCAGTTTCTCCAGAACATGTCTCAGTTTCTCCTTCTTCTTCTCGGAGGCCTCATTCAGCGACTCCACCGGGTGTCCCCTGTGCTCTCCGACCAGGCAGCAGGACACACAGATACAGGCAGCATCCTCAGTGCAGTAACACTTCAGGATCTCCTTGTGGACGGGACATTTCCTGGTCTTTAAGGAGGTAGTTGGCTCAGATAAGACGTGTTCCTCTGACTTGCTGTGTCTCTCTAGGTGAATATAACACAGGGAGGCGTCACAATGCAGACATGTTTTAGCAGCGGGTACAGAGGAGGTAACACAGTAAGTGCAGAAGATCACAGCCTCCTCCTGCTCCGGCTGAGTAGAAAGGAAACGCTCCGCTATGTTACACAGCTTCAGGTTCCTCTGCAGTGCAGGACGCTCCTGAAACTCTGCTCTGCATTCAGGACAGGTATAAAGTCCAGATCCCCCCTGGGAATCCCACACACTCCCAATACAGCCCTGGCAGAAGTTATGCCCACATCTCAGCATTACAGGCTGGGTATAAGTGCTCAGGCAGATGGGGCAGGTTAGCTCCTCTCTCAGACCAGCAGACGCCATGCTTGGAAGCAGCAACAGGAAACGAAACTTACATTCTCCTTTCTCTCATATAACCAGTGGGGCGTTCCCCTTCTCAGCACACAGGGGCGGGAGTTTGTTACCCAGACTATTAACCCTATAAGTTCCTGGCTGCAGTATACAATATGAGGAATAAGAGTAGATAAAAGAATATGCAGCATGTTACCTATCTGTGCTCACATGAGGCGTTTGGTGACATGTGACAGGTGTTGCACTTCAGGGGTTATGTAACCTTTTAAGTCAGCTGTGTGTTATACACCTCAGCATGTTCCTGCAGTACATGGAGACCCAGTAACACATAAGACGAGCATTCAGAGGAACGTACGTAATAAATTCTATACCAGACTATATACCCGTGAGCATATAATACCTCCGTCTGTCTCTACATGAGTCATCGGAGCAGAGAATTTAGGTATTGTTACCAAAGCAGGGACAGGACCTAAGAGCCCATTACAGCGCCCCCTTCTGTGGTCAAAGTGTGTGTCAGGTGTAACAGGACTGGTTCAGGGACAGAACCTGTTGTAGACCAAACAAGTAAGCATATTAATGGCCCCTCATTTATTGACTAGGAATATTGGATTATTAAAACACTTTATTATAAGTAATAAGTAGAATAAGTGGGGCTGAATAGGCACATATATATATATATATATATATATACAGTAACACACTAAGCACACTGCGGAAACACAGCAGGGGGCTCTCAGATATGGCGCCCGGTATAACGTTCTGAATCTCGGGGTACAGGTCCCTGGGAATAGTATGAGCGGGCGATGTGCATATCACAGGGATTGGGGTATAGGGGTTATTGGCATTATATTCCCTTTGCCCCCACTGGGTAATACTGTACATCTGTACCCCCCTATATGCCACCTAAACTGATGGCTGCTGGTGCCGCGCCCGCAGATAATGGCGCTAATTGTAAGTAATAAGTTGCTTACGTGACGTTACAATGAAGCTGCCCCCGTGTGTCTCACACGGGGTTAATAAGTATTGATGCCTGTGTGTCTTTGGGCAAACCAGGACCGCCAACAGAAATTATGGGGCCCAGGACAAATGAAAGGAGCAGGACCCCCCCCCCCCCCGAACCCATAGCGCACCTACCGCGGAGAAATATTTTTTAGCGCGAAACGTTTACTTATCTGTTTTTCTTATTCAAACAATGGATGAATCAGACCGCGCTGCGCAGTGATTACGCGCTGTGTAAATTAGATGCGCAGGTGCAAAAGGGGTGAATATTATAGTACCCAGAACCCAAAGAAGGGCCCACAGAACCCCACTGATCGCACGCATTGCTATATTCACAGAACTATTGCCTGATAAACACCTGCCAGGTTTGCACGCGTGTCTGTGTTAGGTATGTACAGATATCCTGTTACACGCATGTAACCACACCATGGTAACGTGAGGAACCGCTTGCTATACTGCGTACCCACTGCAAACCCAGCTGCCCCACGGAGGGTTATTAGGCTGTAGAGATTATGCATTAACATTGTAGCAGTATATCTGTATATACCTAACACAGACAAGGCTGCAAACCTAGAAGGTGTTTTTGGATGCATGGTAACCTTATATTGTAGTGCAAAGGGTTAATAATTGCTACACAGGTTGCATTGTGGGTCCAGATATATATTATACTATATAATACTGCAGGGGGTGGGTGAGACCGTCCCTAATACTGCAGGGGGTGGGTGAGACCGTCCCTAATACTGCAGGGGGCCAGTTAGAGCATCCCTAATACTGCAGGGCATGGGTGAGAGCCTCCCTAATACTGCAGGGGGTAGGTGAGACCGTCCCTAATACTACAGGGGATGGGTGAGAGCGTCCCTAATACTGCAGGGCAGGAGTGAGTGTCCCAAATACTGCAGGGGGTGGGTGAGAGCATCCTTAATACTGCAGGGCATGGGTGAGTGTCCCTAATACTTCAGGGGGCCAGTTAGAGCATCCCTAATACTGCAGGGGATGGGTGAGAGCGTCCCTAATACTGCAGGGGGTGGGTGAGTGTGATGGTAGAGGTAGCTGGCTGACCCATTAAAGAGAAATTCCAGCTAGCTACCCCTAAAACAAAGTACAGGGAGTGTGGGCTGGCTGTGTGTAATTCTAAGCCCTGTCTTTTACATAAATACCTTATGTCTGTATTTATTTCTGTGTTAGCAATTCCCCTCCCCCCGCCAGCTTAGATACCTGGTATTGTGTGGTGATGAAATTAACATGTCAGCCCTGCGAATGTACATGATGTTATGTGCCTCTTCCTATCATTTCTATGGAGGGAATTTCTGTAATCCCATTTAGCTGAACTGTTCCATAGAAATGATGGGATTAAAACCAGGGTTGGAACAGCTCGTGTCAGGACTCCTGGGGAGAGGTGAAAGGCTGCTGATCAGATCTGGGAGTAAGAGCATTGTACTGCCCAGGCTCTGAGGCTCCTACCCAGTGGGATGTCTTGGTTGCCTTAGCACGCACTCCTCTGGCTTTTGTGACACCAACTCAATCCGTGCTCTGGTTGGCCAGCAGCCCTTGTCCCATATAAAGGATAGCCACAGAGGGCTACATAAAGGGTGCTATATAAGGGATGGCACTAGTCCATCTCTGAGAAGGAGTGTGGAGATTCTCTTAGAGGACCATCTGAGAGACACTGGGAAGGAGTGTGGAGTTTGCAGAGGTCCATCCCTGGGAAGAAGTGTGGAGTTGGACTGTGACCAGCTGGAGATACATATCAGAGTGGCTGCTGTGTGTTCAGCACTCTGATATCCTGGAGCAGACGCGGACAGGGGAAACCCATTTGAAGTGGGGTCCCTGCACCTAGGAAACGTAGATCTAATCCCCCAGACCGCTGTAAGTGTGTATATTTTTGTATTTTGTATTCTTGTGTGTTTCCGAGGTCTTATCCAAAATAAACCTCATTTTATTTAAGTGCCTTGTTTTGCCTTGTAAACGCAAGGTGAGGGAGTGGTTGTCAGACTTATTCAATGAATAAACAGCAGCCCATCCGTAGTTAGGTGGTTGTAGGTGGGGTGATGAGTATAGGGGTAAGTGCAGGTATATTCGCCTCTTCAGCAGAGACAGGAGAAAGAGGGACTGATAGTGCAGTAAGTAAAACACTTTAATACAATAAGCACATATAAAACCAGTCCCAGATAGATGTTCACTCACATCTGTAAATGCCAATCAGGGCATGAAAAGGTATCTTTGTGATGCGGGTTGGTCTTCTCTCCTCCTTTACCGTCGGGCTCTGGCGGACGTCTCTCCTCCTCGGTTCGCCTCGTGTCCTCTCCTACAGCGGCCGCTGGAAAAGGCACTCGTTTCTCCCGAAGGTCCTGACGTCACGATTGTCCAGGTCCGGCAGTGATTATTCTCCTCCTCTAGCACACTGGACAATCGGGACGTAACACTTGACGCGTTTCGTTGGCTCGGGCCAGCTTCCTCAGGGGGTGGCTCTGATCCTGACTACCTGCACTAATATATCAGGCGCCCCCTTCCTATTGGTTGAGAGGGGAGCTGCTGCTGAAAGTGCAGTTGGCAGATTCGCTAAATTCGGCAACTGCAAAATTATACAGAACAAAACCAGTCCCTGAATACGACCGGACATGGAATAAATAAATATGTGAGTTGATTAATTAATAAAGCTGACCGTTCGTAGTTATTATTTAAACATTGAAGGCTACCCCGCATGTTATAAAATACCTTAAGTACGTGTGAAGTCAGAT
Organism: Ascaphus truei; assembly: GCF_040206685.1. Taxonomy (NCBI): domain Eukaryota; kingdom Metazoa; phylum Chordata; class Amphibia; order Anura; family Ascaphidae; genus Ascaphus; species Ascaphus truei. The sequence continues at coordinate 1,238,620 of NW_027453857.1, read as the reverse complement.
ACATGGCTTGTTAAACCCAGAAGCAGATTCCTGAAAGCACATGGCTACACGTAATGTATAGCGCTGCGACAGACCGACGGCCGATCCTAACACATCTGCGGAAGGCACCGGCTGCTTCTTCTCAGAGGGCGAGTAGTGGTATAAGATTTGTATTTATTTTATTTGTTGCTAATAACTCTTATTATTTTACTTCTGTTTATTGCTCAGGTGCTATTGACCCTATCCACCACCGGGTGGCGGTGTTGTGTTACATTTCACCAGTGGGGCGGCGCCGATCAGTCTGTTTCCTTTCCCTGGTTTTGCCGTGTGACTGATCCCTGAAATATAAATGTGTTAGGAGACCTGGCCTCCCGCGGCAGACAGACAGACAGACAGACAGACAATGAGTCACAGGGAGACATATGTATTCCTGTAGCTGTATCCCTAGGTTAAGGGGGGTACCCCAGCTAGAGCCAAGGTGACCCACAACCAGTATAGGGTTTGTGGGTGCCCCAGCCGTATATAAGGTTGGGGGGGAGGGGGGACTCTGAGTCCAAACTGAGTCACAGGGAAAGTGTGTGGGGGAATAAGGCAGCAGAAATAAAGAGACATGTTTCCTTTTCTGTTCCCTGTACCCCCAAGTCCTTCACCTAAAGTCCCACATCGCTGACGGGGATCCCCGAGACCCAGTGTGTATTCAAATATAGTTTTAATATGTTTAAACATTCGGAACCGATGCCCACACAGGCAGCCCGTGCAAACCCATAGGCGCCGGCATGTCTGCTGGACATCGGAGTTCAGAGCAGCCAGAGGAAGCCCAGAGGTGGGGACAGCATTTGGTCAGCGGGGAAAGGAGGAGTACCAGGTCCGGAGATCAATGGCCGTCCTCCGGGATGCCACTTGTTCTGCCAGACCTGGTGGAGCCTGCCCCAGCGGGGGGCATTGGGATGGCTGGGGGGGTATGTGGCAGCTTGCGTATGCCCCTTAGCTGTTTCACATTTCCTGCTGACCTGGCTTTTCTAGCGGGCTCAGCTCCGATTGGCTGCTCGGGAAAGTTCCCACGCGCTGATTGGCTGTCCGCTCAGCTTCTATTTTATGAATGAAGCAGAGAATACTATAAGAAGCCGCGAGCCAATCAGATTGTGTGTTCCCCTTGAGTCTGCGCTGAAAGAGCGCGGGCGGCTTTTCAAATGTGCTTTGTTTGTAATAGCAAAGCAACCGGCTTCTATTTCAGCCTGAAAATCCTGCGCGCCAGAGACTAAGTCCCGCCTTCTGCGCCCAAGTTCCCAGAATCGAATGCAGCGGCCGCGTTGGGATTTTGCGCCGATTTGGGTACCAGGAGATTGGGAGTAACTCGCGGTCAGGAGGGACCAAGTTCTCAGGAGGGAACGTAGCGGGGGCGTGTGGGACTTTCTGCCGATTTGGGTTCCAGGAGATTCCGGGCTAAGTCCCGGTCAGGGTAAAACTCTCCCATAGTGATCCCTGCACCTAGGAGAGTCTAGTTTTCAACCCCAGCCCCAAAGTAAGTGTGTCTTTGTGTCTGTATTTTGTGTATCATTGTGTATAAGCGAATTTATGCCGAATAAATGACACTTTATTTCTCTTCCGTGTTTTGCACAATGAATGATCCCGGTAACAAGGTGTAATTAACCCGCTCTCCCGTGACAGTTACGTAGAAATATTCTCGCTGTTGCCAGGTTATAAGGACGCTGAGGGGAGGTCGGAGAGGTCACAGGACAAAGATAAGGACATGGACAGCTACACTATCCCCCAAATCATTCTGGAATTGGCTAGAGGCGTGTGCCATTTTGGCCACGATAACCATGGAGAAAGAGCCACGGAAGTGCCCGCCACTAATTTGCTATATGGACCCCATTTGGGGGGCTCACCAGATTTGTGGGGGGGGGGATTGTGGGTGCGTTACAGTGAGGTTTTTGGGTAACACGCATCAGTAAACAAGAAGATCGGTGAGATTATAAGGATATGGATCTGCGGCTGACCCATAACAAGGCCTCGGAGGGCGGGTCCATTTGGATCAGCGCCAGCGGTTTGCAAAGCTCAGGGCAATCGGAGGGAGGTGAGCGGGGGGGAGGGGGGTGCTGGCTTTATAATGACAGCGCATGCAGGTTTAGCACGACTGACAATACCCCTACACCCCCCGAATAAATATTTAAATAATACCCCTACACCCCCCGAATAAATAATACTCCCACACCCCCCGAATAAATATTTATAAAATACCCCCCCCTGAATAAATATTTAAAAAATACCCCCACACCCCCTGAATAAATATTAAAAATACCCCCACACCGCCGAATAAATATTTAAAAAAAAAACCCACCCAGTCAGTCATCTCACCCACCCAGGCAGGCAGTCACTCACCCAGGGCGTAATCACTGGTTCTGTGGGCCCTTCTTTCTTTTACACCTGACACATACTTTGACCACAGGAGGGGGCGCTGTAATGGGCTCTTAGGTCCTGTCCCTGCTTTGGTAACAATACCTAAATTCTCTGCTCCGTTGTCTCATGTAGAGACAGACGGGGGTATTATACACTCACGGGTATATAGTCTGGTATAGAATTTATTACGTACGTTCCTCTGAATGCTCGTCTTATGTGTTACTGGGTCCCCATGTACTGCTGGATCATGCTGAGGTGTGAAACTGACCTCAGTGAGAGAGGAGACTGAGAAAAGAGCCCAGAGTCTGCAGGAACACAGGAGAGAAGCGCAAGAAAAAGCAGCTGGGGTGACAGCCCGAGTCACTGCCCTGATTAGGGACATCAGGGAACAGCTGGAAGTCCTAGAGAAGCAAGTCCTGAGTGAGATCACAAGGTGGGAAGAGCAGGTTTCTCTCCGAGTCTCTGATCTAATCCAGCAGCTGGAAATAAAGAAGGACGAGCTGTCCAGGAAGATGCTTCACATTGAGGATCTGAGCAACATCACTGATCCATTAATTGTCTTACAGGGACGGGAATCAGACAATGCTGACTTCTGTGATGCTGAGGAGGGAGGTAATGAGGACAGAGAGAGAGAGGGTAATAAGGTCCCTGCTGTAGGGGATTTGTATGAGGTTCTGATCCCATTGACCTTACAGAGATTAGCTGATATTGTGACTGATCTAAAAGCAAAGAGCGGGTTCTGTGTGCAGGGGGATTCAGGCATATTACTGGATGTAAATACAGCTGCTAATAATGTATCTGTATCAGGTGACCTGAAAACTGCATCCTGGTCAGTAACAGACCAGTTACGCCCGGATACACAAGAGAGATTTGAGCGTTATCAGGTTTTAAGCAGCAGGAGTTTTTCCTCAGGACAACATTACTGGGAGGTGGAGATCAGTGACTCAGGGGACAGGGATTTCCTATCCCAGTATAGTAAGGGAAGGAGAGCAGTCCCTCATAGGATGTAATAAGGAGTCCTGGGGTTTGTGCATGCGGGGTAATTATTATTCAGTGATACATGACACAATACGTACACAGATATATCCCGAGTCTCGCGTGCAGAGATTAGGAATATACCTGGACTATGAGGCTGGGCGGCTGTCCTTTTATCAGCTGTGTGACCCGATCAGACACTTACACACTGTCACTGCCACCTTCACTGAGCCTCTTCATGCTGCGTTCTATGTATGGGATAATGGCTGGGTCAGAATCAGGAGCTAGGAGTACTGATCCCGGCCCAGCAGGGGAACCCATAGATATAGTATATATTGTGTTTGTGGGTTTGTGTGTGCTCTCATTGGCTCTCAAGCTCTCCCATTGGCTGACTGCGGGCAGGCCTTGGCTCTTATTGGCTCTCATTGCCTGACTATGGGGCGGGCCTTTGCAGCCTTGTGGGGGAGGGGGAGGGTTGTGGTTACCACATATCTGTGCATTGATTGGTTGAATCATTATGATGTCACAGTTTTACACGGGATTCTGGGACTTGTAGTTCACGTCTGTAACTAAAATTGTAACAGAAGAGAAGCAGGACTACAACTCCCAGAAGCCCCTGCAGGCGAGAGAGACCACATGACAAGAGACGTCCAATCTCAATCAGTGCAGTTGTGGAGAGAGAAAGAGACAGAGGGTGAGTAAGTGGGAGAGACATCACAGGCAGACGTGTGGGGGGATTGCACACACAGACAGGACCCACAGCCCCTCACATCTGTCCCTCCCACTGCAGGGAGACACAGACAGGACCCACAGCCCCTCACATCTGTCCCTCCCACTGCAGGGGGACACAGACAGGACACACAGCCCCTCACACCTGTCCCTCCCACTGCAGGGGGACACAGACAGGACCCACAGCCCCTCACATCTGTCCATCCCACTGCAGGGGGACACAGACAGGACCCACAGCCCCTCACATCTGTCCCTCCCACTGCAGGGGGACACAGGACACACAGCCCCTCACATCTGTCCCTCCCACTGCAGGGGGACACAGGACACACAGCCCCTCACATCTGTCCCTCCCACTGCAGGGGGACACAGGACACACAGCCCCTCACATCTGTCCCTCCCATTGCAGGGGTACACAGGACACACAGCCCCTCACATCTGTCCCTCCCACTGCAGGGTGACACAGGACACACAGCACCTCTCATCTGTCCCTCCCACTGCAGGGTGACACAGACAGGACACACGCCCCTCACATTGACTTGTATCTGCGCTATTGATGTATAAAGCGACATTACATCGCACGTGGCCATTAGATAATGTTGCTCCCACTTTACTTTGTTTAGACTGTTAATCATACGTGTTGTGTCCCTCAGAGACGCCCTTTGCTGCACCACGTATTTCTGAAGGAACCCGTCTATATACAGTGACAGGTTGGCCATTAGTGAGTCAATCCCCGAGACAATGGGCCTGCCTGGGGGATTGACTACACTTTTATGAACTTTAGGTTAATGGTAAAATACTGGTTTATGGCCGTCTTGGAGGACGAGAAGATCTGGCAGGGTGAAGAGTCGGGTCGGGCCTGGGCCTCTGGCGTCGTTTCATCGACGACGCGTGTTTAATTTGGAAGGGGGAACAGGGAGAGTTAGAGTCCTTCTTGGAGTCTTTGAATACTAATGATTAGTAATTGAAGATTCACTAGCAATATCAGTGGCGGCCAAGTGAATTTCCTTGATTTAGTCATCTTCATAGAGGAAGGTAACATAGAAACTAGAACGTATTTCAAGGATACAGATAAGAGCAATTTTATATTCAGATCAAGCTGCCACCTGCCCAGATGGATGGACAATGTGCCACCGGGGCAGTTTCCGCGAATTAAAGGAAATTGCAGGGATAGGGAGACCTATTATATGCCGGCCAACAGACTGAAAGGGAGGTTTGGAGAGAGAAACTGTAACGATTAGATGAGGCAATGTCCAGGGTAGATTCGCTCAACAGAGAAGATTCTAGAAGGAATGATCCATTGGACTTTGCTTTCCTCACACATTACAGTTGGGGAAGCAAAGGAAATCAAAAACATCATCAGTAATCATTGGGGTATTCTCAAGAATGTCCCATTTTGGGTGGAAACATACCGGAAAAACCGAATGTGATTCTCAGGAAAGCGTGTAATCTTAAAAATAACCTGGCACCCGGTGCATTAATAAAGAGGCACTTTACAAACGACAAACTGCTTCAGCGCAGTAATGGTTTCTTTGGCTGCAGCAGCTGCAGAGAACGTCAGTTCAAATCAATAAATAAAACAGAATTCAGTTTAACATCTCGGGGGGGAATTCCTCGTAGAATCGGGTATCACCCGTAGAACAGACCCCACCGCCGACATGCTCGCGTGCCCGTGTAAATGGCAATATATTGGCAAAACCGAAGGGCCGGTCAGGACGAGAATTATTGAGCATCTCAGCAGGATAAAAAGGAAACTAGTTACACACAGCGTCTCAAACCCCTTCCTAGAAAAGCCCCAGGGAGAAACCCCGGGCCTGACCTGTAGGGCCATTGAGTCTGTGAAACCACATTGGCGAGGGGGGGGGGGGGACAGAACTTAGAACTGGTAAAGAGAGAACCGTTCTGGACTCATACATTGAGAACCCTCCCCCAGGGGTGTAAATATGGGACTAGATGTTGCACCTTTCCTGAGAGAAGCATTTTTAGTTACTAACGTTGCCTCTTTCCCCCCGTGATCCATCCCTTCTCCCTCTAGGACAGTGATGGCAAACCTTTTTGAGCCCAAGTGCCCAAACTGCAAACCAAAACGACTTATTTTTTTCAAAGTGCCAACACTGCAATTAAACCTGAATAACGAGGTTTTAGTTTAGAAAAAACAATTCTTACAGTTTTTCAAACTAATTAACAGCTTTTGTTTAAAAAGAAAAACACAATAACAGAGCTTTCCATTAAACATTTTTTTTATTGAAAAAAATAAAAAAAACAAACAACAACTGTACACGTGCATGTATTTTTTTAAAGACGCCTTTTGTGGACACAATTAATGTGATTTTTGCTGTTGTATGCATGCTGATAACTTGTCAAACCTTGGCTCATACTCTGTTAGTTTAAGAGCAACACATACAGCACTGAGTTCATCTGTTAGTCTATTTCTGGCATCACATTTGATATAATTTAATGCTGAAAACAGCTGCTCACAAGCATAGGATGACCCAAACAAAGAAAGAAAAGCAATCCCAAGTGTTTTCATTGACTTAAAATTATTTGGCAGAGAATTCCACCGTTTAAGGATTTCATTTTCCGAACTAGCAACTGTGCTGTCCTCTGTTATCCCTTCACACTCCATCTTCTCAAGTGTTGCACGCAGGTCATAGAATTTATTTTCCCAGATAGAGCTTTCTTGAAATTCCAGTAGCTCCATTTCAAGATTTTCTAAATCTAACCAGTGTAAGCAGGAAAGATCAAGTTCTTCACATTTGGCTTTATCTGGAGACGTAAGAAAACACAGGGTTGTCTCCATCTTACGGAACTGTAAAAATCTGTTACTAAAATTCTCCTTTGCAACTGCTATAATGCTAGAAAATTCCTTGTAGATTTCATGATGATTTGGATTGTCTGTAAATATTGTAGAATTTTCCAAATACATTTTTAGATTTGGAAAATATTTCAGCTGCCCACTTTCAAGGTCTCTTTCAAAAACCTGCAGTTTTCTCTCAAATGTTCTGATATCAGAAAACATCCTTTCTGCTGTTTTCCCTAAACCTTGCAGTTTTTTGTTCAGTACGTTGAAGTGTATTGTAAAATCAGTAAAAAACATGAGGTTGGTGAGCCAGGTCATATCAGTGAGCTGTGGATATTCCTGCCCCTTTTCATTCATAAACAGCCTAATTTCATCCAAGCAGGCTACAAATCTCTCCAAGACCCTTCCTCTGCTTAGCCACCGTACATTATTGTACATAAGTAAAGTATTATACTGTGCCTGTACCTCATCAAGAAGTGCTTGAAACTGTCGACAATTAAGAGCACGAGCCATGATGTAATTCACCATTTTTGTGACATCCTTGAGAATATCGTCTAATTTTTTGCTGCTTTCCTTGGCACAAAGAGCTTCTTGATGTATAATACAATGAAATTGAATGACTGGATGCTTTGCTTCTTTAACAAAAAACTGTATGAAACCAGATGTTACCCCCACCATGGAAGGTGCCCCATCACTAGTAACTGAAACCACTTTTTCTGGCCTTATGTCTTGTGACAAAAAAGCCCCCATCACAGCATTGTAGATATCTATCCCTTGTGTTCTTCCAGGCAAAGACACCAGTTTCATGAGCTCTTCTCTCATGGTGTCACCAACACCATAACGCAAAATTACTGCTAGCCTTGCATGATTATTTATATCTGTGCTTTCATCCAAGCACATGGAGTAACAGGCTGCCTTTTGTAAGTCAGTGGTGAGCTGCTGACTAACATCACTTGCCATACGCAGGACTCTATCTTTAACAGTATTTCTGCTAAGTGGCATTTCAGAGATTCGTTGCTTAATTTTGTCCTTGTTTGGGAAATCATGAAAAAGGGAATTACTCACAGCCAACATGGCCGTTTTGATAAAATCGCCATCAGAGAGGGGCTTCCCATGTTTTGCTATGCACAGTGAAATTTCAAAGCTGGCAGTTGTCAGATAATTTGTTTTAGAAAGATAGTTGCAAAAACTACGATACTGGCAGTGATATTTCCTTAATTTCCCATCAAGAACCTCTTTTCTTTCAGATTTACCAAGTTCCGCAACACTTTTATGGTTGGTATCAAAATGACGTCTGACACTTGATGTGCGAGATACAACACTTTCACTACACAGAACACATAACGCTTTCCCATTGCGTTCAATCACTCCAAATAACTGTGTCCAGGCCTCTTGGAATGATCTTCCGCTATCTGTTTTTAATTTTGCCTTCTTTGATGTACTCATTTTTGGGTGTTCAAGTCTACAAAAAACACAAATTTTTTAAAATAAAGACGGATGAAGCACCCAATACAAATCTATCCCTACCTACCTATACCAAAAATATTATTTCAACATTTCACAAAAAAGGTACATAATAAACACAGAATTGTAGAAGAGCAACTCACAGTTTTGTAGACAGATACACATCGGCCAATGTCCTGTGAAACCGCTGACGCCGCTCTGCTGGGTCTGAAAGCCGCTGTAGATACAAAGGGCTGGAATGAAAAAAAAATTGTTGTCCATAGGCCAGGACACGGGTTCAAATAACTACCATATGTTATATATAGCGCCACCTTAAGATGAATTGGACTCCAAACTGTGGCCCTCGGCTTGCTTTTATTAGGCCCATGGGCACTGATTTATCCACTGATACTAACAATAGGTTAGAATCCCCCCCCCCCCCACTCACACCAATGAAGGGGCACACATTCCTCCCAATGACACCAAAGATAGGGCCACAATTCCCCCCAATGATGTTTCCCAATGACACCTATAATGAGGCACATATACACCAATGAGGGGGGAAAATGTTTCACAATGACACTAATAATGAGCCCTTTTTTTTAGATAGAGCAGCGCCGCTCTAAGAGTAGTAAGTTAGTTAAAAAAAGGCTTTATTCAGTTTATGGCAGAATACTGAAGAGTATGGGCAGAATACTGCAGAGCATGGGCAGAGTATTGCACAGCACTGCATAGTATGGGCAGAGCATTGCATCTCTCTTCCCCTCTCCCCTCGCACTGTAGGGCGCGCGGGAGCAAGATTCTCTGGGAGGACGTCCATGGACGCCCTCCCAGAATAAGCCGACCATGCTGTAGCCATCTTTTGGCTATGGCCCGGTCGGCAATTGGTTATAAAACGTACCTGATTTGCTGGAATCGGTGTGGGGTCAGTCCCCGGTCGCTCCGGTCGCTCCGTTCACTCCAGTCGCTCCTGTGATGTCCGTGTGTCAGGTGATATCCCACGCAGGTGCGTCAGATGTTTGAGAACGGGGGGCGTGCCCACAGAGACGGCTCGGTGTGCCGGCAGCGGCACGCGTGCCACGCGTTCGCCATCACTGCCCTATTATATCCGGAATATAATCACTCACTTCTCACCTGTCTCAATATATTGACCATCACTTACAATCATGCGTACATCAACTTCCATCATATCTTAGGGATACTACCCACATACTGAAGACCCTCAATGACACTCATTGGCAGTCGCACTATCATCTGGTAACAGCAGATGTCACTTCTCTATACACAGTCATTGACCATGGTCAGGGTTGTGATGCTGTTGGCCGTTTTTTGGATGCCGACTCTTCAGTTCCAGATTCATTTAAATCATTTCTAATTTCTAGTATTCAGTTTATATTAACACATAATTTTTAAAATTTTAATAATTCCTATTATTTACAGGTATGTGGCACCGCTATGGGTACCAGGTTTGCTCCCAGTTACGCCAACTTATTTATGGGCAGCTGGGAAAATCAATACATCTGGTCCGACTGTCCCTTTGGAGCAAGCCTGGTACTCTGGCGGCGCTACATCAATGACATTATTTTCATTTGGTCAGGTTCTACACATCAATTAGATCTTTTTCAGCATTATATGAATGATAATCCATTTAATTTAAAATTTACTTTTACATCAAGTAACACGTCGATTGAGTTTTTAGATTTGGTTATTTATGTTATGGATGATACATTACACACAAAAACATTTTTTAAGAAAGTTCAGGCAAATAATTATTTGCATGCCAACAGTCATCACAACCCAACATGGATCAACAACATACCCAAAGGGCAGTTTACGATATTAAAACGTAATAATTCAACCCCAGAGACATTTCATTTGTAAGATTGCGACCTGAAGAACAAATTCATCGATAGAAAATATTCTTCTACAGATTTAGATCGAGTCATTTGCGAAGTTGAGCAAATTGATAGGTGTACCCTTCTCCAATATAAACAGAAAAATAAAAATAATACCTATACGAACATTCAGCAATACATGCACAGCTTGTAAATATAGTTCAAAAAATGTTTCCTTTAAATCTACAAACACTACAAAAATATACAATATCAAACATTTTATTAATTGTAATAGTATTAACGTCATTTATCTCCTTGAGTGTCCTTGCGGTCTTCAGTATGTGGGTATGACAACCAGGCCTATCAAACGCCGTTTGTATGAACACATCTACAATATCAAAAAAGGTCTGGTTACACATAGCGTTTCCAATCATTTTCTCCAGGCGCATGGCGGAAGTCCAGTTGGTTTAAAGTGTACGGCAATTGAAGCAATCACCCCAAATTGGCGTGGAGGTAATATCACAATGCAATTAGGGAGACGAGAATCCTTTTGGATTTATGAACTCTGCACATTGGTTCCACAGGGCCTGAATGTCGAATTTGATCTTAAATCCTTTTTGTTAGATAAATGAATAATACCAATAAATATAGTTTTTCACACATATGTACATTTACACATTATTAATTATACATTATAATTATTATATATATATAGATGCACCATGTTATTAATATAGTTATATGATTATTTACTTATGTATATATTCACATATTTCACATATTGTCTAGTAGTATATACATGCACTTCGCTATTAATTTAATACACTATTCACTGCAGTGCACAGTTACACATGTAATTTGACATTTGTCAATTGATAAAATAGGTAGTATACACTCACAACTGATTTTCACGTATCAACCAGATATTAGTTATTTATATTTATTTATTCATTTATATAAATTAGATATTAGTTGGGTCACTGTTATTAGTCACTTTATTATTATAGATTGCAGGAGATCTCTTCATGACACCTTATCCATCAGTTTGTTTTTTCTGCTGTTCAAATTGTATACCTGATAGATAGAAGATACCAACTCCTATATATATCATTAGATATTATTATTTGCAGTAGGTAACGTTAGGTTACTGCTACTGGTTACTTCATTACCAATACTGCATGCTGTCTATCCCTGACATTTATGACTAAGTCTGTTTTGTAATTTTTAATAATTGTCAGATACTCTGCAGCCTTTTAATTATATGTTTGATAGGTATATCCACTGTACAGTATGTTAATCACCTTGTTTATTCTGTCTTGTTTTGTTGCTGATACATGACGCGGTATATGAAATTCTCTACTGCGCATGTCCGGGACTTTATAATGGTACCATGTACCTTTAAATGTTTCCCATAAATACACGGACACACAGGGACTTTATTCATTCAATTTACCCCTGAGGAAGGAGGAAGAGGCTTCCGAAACGCGTTGGGTGGTCCCTGATATTACTGAGACTGTCCTGATCCCCGCAAACCGAGCCGTGCGGCTGTTCCATCAAAGCATCTTTTGAATTTGCCGCCATAGATCTACACGCGACCGCGAGGAGCTGGTGAATCTGCGGTTTAATTCTTCTGGTGTTGGGCGCTTCTGCGCATGTCCAAATCACGGAGGACAGAGACACAGTATTCAGACAGTTTCCCTGCTCCTACGACAGCGTGGGCGGATGCTCCTTCACTGACGGCAAACACCACACGTGGCAGACGCCGGAGAGACGTTCAGGAGCTGTGCAAGCAGTATGAGAGGGGATACTCTCTGATTATCCACCGCCTATTACCATCCAGGCTCCGGTAAGCGGGCATTTCAGCCAGTCACAGGATTTTGTTGGGATCCTTACTTTGTTACATTTATCCTGTATGTTTTATAAGGTTTTATGATATATTAAATGTTTTTTATTAGTCATCTGTGTGATCAGCACCATTGTAAGTCATTGTTTGTGTGTTTGTTTTGAGTGTGTTACAGTATTATGCTAAGTCTTCTTTTTTCTTTATTTCATGGTTGATCACCGTCTGTTGAGATCATCATTGAATTCCAATCGCCATCTGGTTGTATTTTCTTTATATTTATATAATTTTAGCGCCATTTGATACCAATACAGCTCCATTGTTCCTATCTGACTGGGGGTCAGAGGTGTAACTAGGCTTCTCACATTATATGTAATTCCTTTTTGTTTTATATATATATATCTAACTTATTCTTTATTAGCGCTACCTATTGTGTTTTACTAAGGATTTACTTATGTTTTACATATGTTTTACAAGGGTTTACATATGTTTTAAATATTCCTATGGTGGTGTCGAATGATTGGTACTGTATCCGGCATAGCTCTGGGTCTATGGCATCATTCAGACCAACCCCTTGGATATGAGAGGTGTTGGTTGTATTAGCCTGAATTTGCCCGGGTCCTTTTTAGGCACCACACCCAGCGGGGAAATAATTAGCTGGGCGAGAGGGGGGTACGAATGGGAATTTGATCTCCTCTATTTTCTCTTTAACTGTGTTCTTGTGTCGTAACAGATTTCAAATCCTGGCTCACTCGCCTTGCTTGTACTGCCTCCCCACAACATTGCAATTGGTATGTGAAACCCCCCTTTAATCCCTCCTCCAGGAACCTTGCTTTCTCCCGGTCGGGGTATCCCCGTAACCGCTAAGGCTGACCGGTGGTGGGACCTTTGTTAGGGGCATACCCTCTCCCCCGGTTGGGGTTGCCCTGGGGCTTTATAGCCCTTCTTGACGGGGTGGTTGCCCCCACACATGTTTAAACTTGCAACCCGCCCCCAGCGTGCAGTGTTTGTCGTTAAACGCCCAACATTCCCCTTTTTTGCTCTTGCTCGTTGAATAACTCCCGGGATGATCAACCGGCCCCTTAGAAAAGGGCGCCTGCTTCCCCTGTCCCACTAGATCCATACACAACTCCATGTCCATCTTCCCCAAATGTGGATCTCCCTGCCACCTCTGTCTGAACTGCTCGTCATAATCCCGCCATGCTGACCCCCGTATTTATCATACATGGTCTGTATTACATACAAGTATTTCATTACATTATGCAATTGTTTTGGATGTTTAGAAAAAGGAAACAGTCCCCGAGAACAGAGAAGCCAAGTAACCAGTTTCGATTACTCCTCACAACATGTACTTTCTCGCCCGCCTCTCGCCCACCTCCTCTCTGCTCGCCCCGTTACAGCCAGCCTAAACATATCCACATGCCTCCTTTTACCTATATCCCTCCGGGTTTTTCTGGGCAGGTGTTTGTACAGGGAGCTATTCCCGACCACGATGGTATCCTCCCCGCTGCAGGAGGAAACTACCCCCTTGTCCTTGTGCTCCGTGTGTTTTTTCGCCTTCACCTTCCTACTACGCTTCGCAGACTTGCTCAACGCCTCTACCTGTTTCCTTATGCGCTTTACCCCTGGGGTCTCGTCGCTGTCTGCGCCGCTGCTTGCGTCTGACTCAGTGCTCGCCCTTGCGCTCCCACTATCGTCACTGTCTGACCCTTGGGACTCACAGTCCGACCCTGTCATAGCCGACCCCACATCACTAACATCACCATCGCTTTCAAACACAGCATTTCCATGCTCACCTGATACTGCAGCTTGGACACCTGGGTGACCGGTCCTGGATCTTTGGCTTGCTGCCCGGCTCTTGCTGCTGCTCCCCGTATCGGTGATGCTTTCCTGCACCCCTGGTGATGGCGTACCCGCCAGGGGTTGGGGGGTGCCCAGGACAATCTGGGTGACCGGGTAACACCCTGTGGCCAGTGGTTGCGGAGCTGCCGGCGGTGGATCCAGGGCTGGCGCAGGTGCGTGAGGCACAGGGGCAGGTGCGTGAGGAGGAGGGCGGTTGCGTAAGGTGCAGGTGCATAAGGCGCAGGGGTGGGAAGCACAGGGGCAAGAGATGGGGGCATAAGGCGCATGGGGAAATGCAGTGGCGGGGGTGGCTGGAATTCCGCTGCAGCTGTGGAGGGGACCAGTGCCAGCGTGGGGAGGCTCAGTGCAGCCTTTGGGGGGGGGGGGGGGGAGGGATCTAGGCAGCCGTGGAGGCGATTTGGGCAGCCAGGGGGGGAGGGATCTGGAGAGCTGTGGGGGGGATATCTGGACAGCAATGAGAAGGAGGGAGCAGCATACATGTCTCTGGTAGCTGCAGTGGTGGATGCCGGCTGATGAGCTGTTCCCCTGCTCCAAACAGCTGGCTGGAGAGAGCAGAAAACATAGCGAGGCTGGGGGCGGAGCTTCTCCTCCGTGCTGCCTCTCTCTGTCTGCGGGAGTGAGCAGGCACCATAGTGAGGCTGGGGGCGGAGCTTACCCCCGGTCCTGCCTCTCTCTGCCCGCGGCTGGAGTGAGCAGGCACCATAGCGAGGCTGGGGGCAGAGCTTCCCCTCCGTGCTGCCTCTCTCTGCCCGCGGCTGGAGTGAGCAGGCACCATAGCGAGGCTGGGGGCGGAGCCTCTCCTCCGTGCTGCCTCTCTCTGTCTGCGGGAGTGAGCAGGCACCATAGTGAGGCTGGGGGCGGAGCTTCCCATCCGTGCTGCCTCTCTCTGTCTGCGGCGGGAGTGAGCAGGTACCATAGTGAGGCTGGGGGCGGAGCTTACCACCTTTCCTGCCTCTCTCTGCCCGCGGCTGGAGTGAGCAGGCACCATAGCGAGGCTGGGGGCAGAGCTTCCCCTCCGTGCTGCCTCTCTCTGCCCGCGGCTGGAGTGAGCAGGCACCATAGCGAGGCTGGGGGCGGAGCCTCTCCTCCGTGCTGCCTCTCTCTGCCCGCGGCTGGAGTGAGCAGGCACCATAGCGAGGCTGGGGGCGGAGCCTCTCCTCCGTGCTGCCTCTCTCTGTCTGCGGGAGTAAGCAGGCACCATAGTGAGGCTGGGGCGGAGCTTCCCCTCCGTGCTGCCTCTCTCTGTCTGCGGCGGGAGTGAGCAGGTACCATAGTGAGGCTGGGGGAGGAGCTTACCCCCGGTCCTGCCTCTCTCTGCCCGCGGCTGGAGTGAGCAGGCACCATAGCGAGGCTGGGGGCGGAGCTTCCCCTCCGTGCTGCCCCTCTCTGTCTGCAGGAGTGAGCACGCACCATAGCGAGGCTGGGGGCGGGGTTTCCCCTCCGTGCTGCCTCTCTCTGTCTGCAGCGGGAGTGAGCAGGCACCATAGCGAGGCTGGGGGCGGGGTTTCCCCTCCGTGCTGCCTCTCTCTGTCTGCGGCTGGAGTGAGCAGGCACCATAGTGAGGCTGGGGGCGGAGCTTCCCCTCCGTGCTGCCCCTCTCTGTCTGCAGGAGTGAGCAGGCACCATAGCGAGGCTGGGGGCGGGGTTTCCCCTCCGTGCTGCCTCTCTCTGTCTGCAGCGGGAGTGAGCAGGTACCATAGCGAGGCTGGGGGCGGAGCTTACCCTCCGTGCTGCCTCTCTCTGTCTGCAGGAGTGAGCAGGCACCATAGTGAGGCTGGGGGCGGAGCTTACCCCCCGTGCTGCCTCTCTCTGCCCGCGGCTGGAGGATGCAGCAGCCGGCTCCTTCTCTGGCCACTCTCTCCCGGGGGCCGGTCTGCGGGAGGTCCGGCGGTCAGATGCAGGAGGCTGGTTTGCTGGGAGCTGCTGGGATGTGCTGGGCAGCTCCCTGCTGCTGCTGCTGCTGCTGGGATGTGCTGGGCAGCTCCCTGCTGCTGCTGCTGCTGCTGCTGCTGCTGCTGCTGCTGCTGCTGGGATGTGCTGGGCAGCTCCCTGCTGCTGCTGCTGCTGCTGCTGCTGCTGCTGCTGCTGCTGCTGGGATGTGCTGGGCAGCTCCCTGCTGCTGCTGCTGCTGCTGCTGCTGCTGCTGGGATGTGCTGGGCAGCTCCCTGCTGCTGCTGCTGCTGCTGCTGCTGCTGCTGCTGGGATGTGCTGGGCAGCTCGCTGCTGCTGCTGCTGGGATGTGCTGGGCAGCTCCCTGCTGCTGCTGCTGGGATGTGCTGGGCAGCTCCCTGCTGCTGCTGCTGCTGCTGCTGCTGCTGCTGGGATGTGCTGGGCAGCTCCCTGCTGCTGCTGCTGCTGCTGCTGCTGCTGCTGCTGGGATGTGTTGGGCAGCTCCCTGCTGCTGCTGCTGCTGCTGCTGCTGCTGCTGCTGCTGCTGGGATGTGCTGGGCAGCTCCCTGCTGCTGCTGCTGCTGCTGCTGCTGCTGCTGGGATGTGCTGGGCAGCTCCCTGCTGCTGCTGCTGCTGCTGCTGCTGCTGCTGCTGCTGCTGCTGCTGCTGCTGGGATGTGCTGGGCAGCTCCCTGCTGCTGCTGCTGCTGCTGCTGCTGCTGCTGCTGGGATGTGCTGGGCAGCACCCTGCTGCTGCTGCTGCTGCTGCTGCTGCTGGGATGTGCTGGGCAGCTCCCTGCTGCTGCTGCTGCTGCTGCTGCTGCTGCTGCTGCTGGGATGTGCTGGGCAGCTCCCTGCTGCTGCTGCTGCTGCTGCTGCTGCTGGGATGTGCTGGGCAGCTCCCTGCTGCTGCTGCTGCTGCTGCTGCTGCTGCTGCTGCTGGGATGTGCTGGGCAGCTCCCTGCTGCTGCTGCTGCTGGGATGTGCTGGGCAGCTCCCTGCTGCTGCTGCTGCTGCTGCTGCTGCTGCTGGGATGTGCTGGGCAGCTCCCTGCTGCTGCTGCTGCTGCTGCTGAGGATTCTGGACGGACGGAGGATCAAATGTACCTGAAGGGGGAAAAACAACAAAATCAATGCTGGGCATGAGCGTGCAGGGGTTTAAATACCCTGCGCAAGTCCCGCCTCCCCCCGTTGGCGTGTGTGAATCTAATACCCTCGTGGTGATGGGGAGGGGAGCCAGCCACAGCTCCCACCCTCTGGGGGCACAGAAGCGCCCTTATGGAGCGACGGCTCTCATGGGAAACCAGGTCTTTTAACACCATTTATATTTAAGGGATCGGTCACAGGCAAAACACTGCAAGGACATAAAATGAGGTTTATTTGGATAAGACCTCAGAAACTCACAGAAATACAAAATACAGAGAATATACACACTTACTGGAGTCTGGGGTAAAAATTTGGCTTTCCTAGGTGCAAGGCGCCTGGTTCAGCACAGGCTGAACTTGTTCACTCCACGTCACTGGAATAAGCCTGGAACAGGTAACCTTATTTCTCAGAATCAGTCCTCAGCTTGGTTTAGGAATTCCCTGGCATCGCAATGCCCCTGGGAAACCTTACCGGCGCATCACTGGACCAGTCCCAAGACTGAAAAGACAGAGAGACAGAGCCCTGATCTGAGGCAGCCCCTGTTAAAGACTATTCTGTTCCTACGTTTTAACATGGGCAGAGCTTTATTGCCATTCAAAGCATGGGAACATGTCCCACCAGCCAATCAGAGTGAGGCTCCTCTGGCTGATGTCAGAGGCAGGGGGCGTCTTGAACCGGCTCGGGATGCCCCGGGGCGGGACATATGTTCTGGCCAATAGGAAAAGCACCTACGATCGCCATCTTTTCCTTAGCCCGCCCATTGCCTCCCGCTGGGCAGGCGCCACTGAGTCCACAGGGGGTCTCTGTTCTCCGGACCCATACTCCGCCCTTCCCCATCCACTTAGCACCCCGACACCTCTCAACATCCCATCCCCTCTTTCATCTATGGACTCTATGCAGACTAGCTGGCACCTTAAACGCATGCCCAGGCTGACTGCATAGGGCCTTATAGTAAACCCAAAACACAATATAAAGTACACTTTATTAGAGAATATACTTTGGGGAACCTTATACTTATAAGGGACATAATTTGGGGATATTTGGGCCCAAAATCCCAGAGTCTGGGGGAGCCCTAGTGTAATTCCCCCCGCGAATCCACAAATAGTGCCTGCACGCCGGGGAGAATAAGGGGACCACCAGTAGCTGGGCCCCCCGATCCCCTGCAAACCAAAGGAATACATTTTCGCCCAAATATCCAACCTAAAACTTACACTCCCCAAATCTGGAGTTTAAGCCCTAAACAGGTCAGGTTTTTCTATACTTTACAAGGGACTTCCATAGCCCACAAACCAATACAGATTCAGAGACACCTTGGCACTAACTGGGGTACCCCCCTTAACCTAGGGATTCCCTCAACTACAGGGATACCTGTTCATCCCTGTGCCTCATTCACCTTTCTGAGCTATGCTGAAGCAGGGTACCCTAGCAGTGAGTTGCAGTTGCGTTTTAAAGGGGAGATATTGCTGGGACAATGTGCCTCCATGTATCTGCGAATCAGGCATGATTCCCGGGTACATTTATAGGGGAACCGGCAACTCTGGACCCCAACCTGCTAGTTCACTGTTTTAGTAGTTACTGATTTTGCTCCCTACACTGTCTGGTTGCTACATGACTATTTGCTTCATGTAAACAGGCACGATTTGTGCACTGTTATAGCAGTTATTGACCCTGCTCCCTACACTGTCTGAATGCAGGCAGGATATTTTATGGTCCTTATCTCTGGATCTATACATGTGAACAGGCACTACGTGTGTACTGTCAGAGCAATCACTGATACACCTATGACTTACTGATCACTGGGCTGTGCAGGTACTCACCGTGATTACTTACCTGTGAGTGTATTTGCACATGCCCCTGCTGAGGACGATCACCACACCACTTTTTACATACTGTGGTGGTTTGATTAGGACTCAGGGGAGCTGGGCATGCTATCCTAGCAGTTTAGACAGTATACTACCATCCACACATGTTATCCCACGATCTGGATTGTAACATGTTAACAGGCACCACTTGTGCACTGTTCTGACAACTACTGATACGTATTGATTTATATGCTACTGGGCTACGCAGGTGTTCACTGTGACTATCTACCTCTGTACGTATCTGGCTATATACACATCACCTACCATATACTGCGGTGGTGCCTATACTTATTTGGGCAGTTGTTTATGCCAACAGTAGTTATCATAGGAGTTTAGATAGCACAGTGACTACTACTCTGGTTCATTCGTCCAATTTTAATTCGCTGTATACTGGCTCATAATAGTATTATACTTTGACCCACAGCGTTCCCCCATTATTTTATCTGAGTCACGACTCAAATAAATAGATACACATTTTATTGTTCACTCACTCCTCTCAATCAACACATGGAAACTAGGTACACCTGTTTATATACATAGTGTGTGAGTGCTCTCCTTGGCGCTCCTGTTCTCTTGTCGTTGCTTTATCAGGGTTAATAGTTACGCAGCTTAAGTCTGAGTAACAATCTCCCCGCCCCCTTTGTGCTGAGAAGGGAAAACACGCCCCACTGGTTATATGTGAGAAAGGAGAATTTAAGTTTCGTTTCCTCTTGCTACTTTAAAGCATGGCGTCTGCTGATCTGAAAGAGGAGTTAAACTGCCCCATCTGCCTGAGCACTTATACCCAGCCTGTAGCGCTGAGATGTGGACCTAACTTCTGCCAGGGCTGTATTGGGAGTGTGTGGGATTCCCAGGGGGGATCTGGACTTTATACCTGTCCTGAATGCAGAGCAGAGTTTCAGGAGCGTCCTGCACTGCAGAGGAACCTGAAGCTGTGTAACTTTGCTTCCTCCTCCAGGCGTCTCTCTGCTGGCTCCTAGTACTGTTACTGGGTCCCCATGTACTGCAGTAACATGCTGCTGGTAACCTCACTCCGCTCTCACTCAGCTTCCTCCTCCAGACATCTCTCTGCTGGCTCCTAGTACTGTTACTGGGTCCCCATGTACTGCAGGAACATGCTGCTGGTAACCTCACTCCCTCTCACTCAGCTTCCTCCTCCAGGCATCTCTCTGCTGGCTCCTAGTACTGTTACTGGGTCCCCATGTACTGCAGGAACATGCTGCTGGTAACCTCACTCCCTCTCACTCAGCTTCCTCCTCCAGGCATCTCTCTGCTGGCTCCTAGTACTGTTACTGGGACCCCATGTACTGCAGGAACATGCTGCTGGTAACCTCACTCCGCTCTCACTCAGCTTCCTCCTCCAGGCATCTCTCTGCTGTCTCCTAGTACTGTTACTGGGTTCCCATGTACTGCAGGAACATGCTGCTGGTAACCTCACTCCCTGTCACTCAGCTTCCTCCTCCAGGCATCTCTCTGCTGGCTCCTAGTACTGTTACTGGGTCCCCATGTACTGCAGGAACATGCTGCTGGTAACCTCACTCCCTCTCACTCAGCTTCCTCCTCCAGGCATCTCTCTGCTGGCTCCTAGTACTGTTACTGGGTCCCCAGGTACTGCAGGAACATGCTGCTGGTAACCTCACTCCCTCTCACTCAGCTTCCTCCTCCAGGCATCTCTCTGCTGGCTCCTAGTACTGTTACTGGGTCCCCAGGTACTGCAGGAACATGCTGCTGGTAACCTCACTCCCTCTCACTCAGCTTCCTCCTCCAGGCATCTCTCTGCTGGCTCCTAGTACTGTTACTGGGTCCCCATGTACTGCAGGAACATGCTGCTGGTAACCTCACTCCCTCTCACTCAGCTTCCTCCTCCAGGCATCTCTCTGCTGGCTCCTAGTACTGTTACTGGGTCCCCATGTACTGCAGGAACATGCTGCTGGTAACCTCACTCCCTCTCACTCAGCTTCCTCCTCCAGGCATCTCTCTGCTGGCTCCTAGTACTGTTACTGGGTCCCCATGTACTGCAGGAACATGCTGCTGGTAACCTCACTCCCTCTCACTCAGCTTCCTCCTCCAGGCATCTCTCTGCTGGCTCCTAGCACTGTTACTGGGCCCCCATGTACTGCAGGAACATGCTGCGGGTAACCTCACTCCGCTCTCACTCAGCTTCTTCCTCCAGGCGTCTCTCTGCTGGCTCCTAGTACTGTTACTGGGTCCCCATGTACTGCAGGAACATGCTGCTGGTAACCTCACTCCCTCTCACTCAGCTTCCTCCTCCAGGCATCTCTCTGCTGGCTCCTAGTACTGTTACTGGGTCCCCTTATACTGCAGGAACATGCTGCGGGTAACCTCACTCCCTGTCACTCAGCTTCCTCCTCCAGGCGTCTCTCTGCTGGCTCCTAGTACTGTTACTGGGTCCCCATGTACTGCAGGAACATGCTGCTGGTAACCTCACTCCCTCTCACTCAGCTTCCTCCTCCAGACATCTCTCTGCTGGCTCCTAGTACTGTTACTGGGTTCCCATGTACTGCAGGAACATGCTGCTGGTAACCTCACTCCCTCTCACTCAGCTTCCTCCTCCAGACATCTCTCTGCTGGCTCCTAGTACTGTTACTGGGTCCCATGTACTGCAGGAACATGCTGCTGGTAACCTCACTCCCTCTCACTCAGCTTCCTCCTCCAGGTATCTCTCTGCTGGCTCCTAGTACTGTTACTGGGTCCCCTTATACTGCAGGAACATGCTGCGGGTAACCTCACTCCCTCTCACTCAGCTTCCTCCTCCAGACATCTCTCTGCTGGCTCCTAGTACTGTTACTGGGTCCCCTTATACTGCAGGAACATGCTGCGGGTAACCTCACTCCCTGTCACTCAGCTTCCTCCTCCAGGCGTCTCTCTGCTGGCTCCTAGTACTGTTACTGGGTCCCCATGTACTGCAGGAACATGCTGCTGGTAACCTCACTCCCTCTCACTCAGCTTCCTCCTCCAGACATCTCTCTGCTGGCTCCTAGTACTGTTACTGGGTCCCCATGTACTGCAGGAACATGCTGCTGGTAACCTCACTCCCTCTCACTCAGCTTCCTCCCCCAGGCGTCTCTCTGCTGGCTCCTAGTACTGTTACTGGGTCCCCATGTACTGCAGGAACATGCTGCTGGTAACCTCACTCCCTCTCACTCAGCTTCCTCCTCCAGGCATCTCTCTGCTGGCTCCTAGTACTGTTACTGGGACCCCATGTAATGCAGGAACATGCTGCGGGTAACCTCACTCCCTCTCACTCAGCTTCCTCCTCCAGACATCTCTCTGCTGGCTCCTAGTACTGTTACTGGGACCCCATGTAATGCAGGAACATGCTGCTGGTAACCTCACTCCCTCTCACTCAGCGTCCTCCTCCAGACATCTCTCTGCTGGCTCCTAGTACTGTTACTGGGTCCCATGTACTGCAGGAACATGCTGCTGGTAACCTCACTCCCTCTCACTCAGCTTCCTCCTCCAGACATCTCTCTGCTGGCTCCTAGTACTGTTACTGGGTCCCCATGTAATGCAGGAACATGCTGCTGGTAACCTCACTCCCTGTCACTCAGCTTCCTCCTCCAGCCATCTCTCTGCTGGCTCCTAGTACTGTTACTGGGTCCCCATGTACTGCAGGAACATGCTGCTGGTAACCTCACTCCCTCTCACTCAGCTTCCTCCTCCAGGCGTCTCTCTGCTGGCTCCTAGTACTGTTACTGGGTCCCCATGTACTGCAGGAACATGCTGCTGGTAACCTCACTCCCTGTCACTCAGCTTCCTCCTCCAGACATCTCTCTGCTGGCTCCTAGTACTGTTACTGGGTCCCCATGTAATGCAGGAACATGCTGCTGGTAACCTCACTCCCTCTCACTCAGCTTCCTCCTCCAGGCATCTCTCTGCTGGCTCCTAGTACTGTTACTGGGTCCCCTTATACTGCAGGAACATGCTGCTGGTAACCTCACTCCCTCTCACTCAGCTTCCTCCTCCAGGCGTCTCTCTGCTGGCTCCTAGTACTGTTACTGGGTCCCCATGTACTGCAGGAACATGCTGCTGGTAACCTCACTCCCTCTCACTCAGCTTCCTCCCCCAGGCGTCTCTCTGCTGGCTCCTAGTACTGTTACTGGGTCCCCATGTACTGCAGGAACATGCTGCGGGTAACCTCACTCCCTCTCACTCAGCTTCCTCCTCCAGGCATCTCTCTGCTGGCTCCTAGTACTGTTACTGGGTCCCTGTGTACTGCAGGAACATGCTGCTGGTAACCTCACTCCCTCTCACTCAGCTTCCTCCTCCAGGCATCTCTCTGCTGGCTCCTAGTACTGTTACTGGGTCCCCACGTACTGCAGGAACATGCTGCTGGTAACCTCACTCCCTCTCACTCAGCTTCCTCCTCCAGGCATCTCTCTGCTGGCTCCTAGTACTGTTACTGGGTCCCCATGTACTGCAGGAACATGCTGCTGGTAACCTCACTCCCTCTCACTCAGCTTCCTCCTCCAGGCATCTCTCTGCTGGCTCCTAGTACTGTTACTGGGTCCCATGTACTGCAGGAACATGCTGCTGGTAACCTCACTCCCTCTCACTCAGCTTCCTCCTCCAGGCGTCTCTCTGCTGGCTCCTAGTACTGTTACTGGGACCCCATGTACTGCAGGAACATGCTGCTGGTAACCTCACTCCCTCTCACTCAGCTTCCTCCTCCAGGCATCTCTCTGCTGGCTCCTAGTACTGTTACTGGGTCCCCATGTACTGCAGGAACATGCTGCTGGTAACCTCACTCCCTCTCACTCAGCTTCCTCCCCAGGCATCTCTCTGCTGGCTCCTAGTACTGTTACTGGGTCCCCATGTACTGCAGGAACATGCTGCTGGTAACCTCACTGCCTCTCACTCAGCTTCCTCCTCCAGGCATCTCTCTGCTGGCTCCTAGTACTGTTACTGGGTCCCCATGTACTGCAGTAACATGCTGCCGGTAACCTCACTCCCTCACATTCAGCTTCCTCCTCCAGGCATCTCTCTGCTGGCTCCTAGTACTGTTACTGGGTCCCCATGTACTGCAGGAACATGCTGCGGGTAACCTCACTCCCTCTCACTCAGCTTCCTCCTCCAGGCATCTCTCTGCTGGCTCCTAGTACTGTTACTGGGTCCCATGTACTGCAGGAACATGCTGCTGGTAACCTCACTCCCTCTCACTCAGCTTCCTCCTCCAGGCATCTCTCTGCTGGCTCCTAGTACTGTTACTGGGTCCCCATGTACTGCAGGAACATGCTGCTGGTAACCTCACTCCCTCTCACTCAGCTTCCTCCTCCAGGCATCTCTCTGCTGGCTCCTAGTACTGTTACTGGGTCCCCATGTACTGCAGGAACATGCTGCTGGTAACCTCACTCCCTCTCACTCAGCTTCCTCCTCCAGGCATCTCTCTGCTGGCTCCTAGTACTGTTACTGGGTCCCTGTGTACTGCAGGAACATGCTGCTGGTAACCTCACTCCCTCTCACTCAGCTTCCTCCTCCAGGCATCTCTCTGCTGGCTCCTAGTACTGTTACTGGGTCCCCATGTAATGCAGGAACATGCTGCGGGTAACCTCACTCCCTCTCACTCAGCTTCCTCCTCCAGGCATCTCTCTGCTGGCTCCTAGTACTGTTACTGGGTCCCCATGTACTGCAGGAACATGCTGCTGGTAACCTCACTCCCTCTCACTCAGCTTCCTCCTCCAGGCATCTCTCTGCTGGCTCCTAGTACTGTTACTGGGTACCCATGTACTGCAGGAACATGCTGCTGGTAACCTCACTCCCTCTCACTTAGCTTCCTCCTCCAGGCATCTCTCTTCTGGCTCCTAGTACTGTTACTGGGTCCCCATGTAATGCAGGAACATGCTGCTGGTAACCTCACTCCCTCTCACTCAGCTTCCTCCTCCAGGCGTCTCTCTGCTGGCTCCTAGTACTGTTACTGGGTACCCATGTACTGCAGGAACATGCTGCTGGTAACCTCACTCCCTCTCACTCAGCTTCCTCCTCCAGGCATCTCTCTGCTGGCTCCTAGTACTGTTACTGGGTCCCCATGTAATGCAGGAACATGCTGCTGGTAACCTCACTCCCTCTCACTCAGCTTCCTCCTCCAGGCATCTCTCTGCTGGCTCCTAGTACTGTTACTGGGTCCCCATGTACTGCAGGAACATGCTGCTGGTAACCTCACTCCCTCTCACTCAGCTTCCTCCTCCAGACATCTCTCTGCTGGCTCCTAGTACTGTTACTGGGTCCCCATGTAATGCAGGAACATGCTGCTGGTAACCTCACTCCCTCTCACTCAGCTTCCTCCTCCAGGCATCTCTCTGCTGGCTCCTAGTACTGTTACTGGGTCCCCAGGTACTGCAGGAACATGCTGCTGGTAACCTCACTCCCTCTCACTCAGCTTCCTCCTCCAGGCATCTCTCTGCTGGCTCCTAGTACTGTTACTGGGTACCCATGTACTGCAGGAACATGCTGCTGGTAACCTCACTCCCTCTCACTCAGCTTCCTCCTCCAGGCATCTCTCTGCTGGCTCCTAGTACTGTTACTGGGTCCCCAGGTACTGCAGGAACATGCTGCTGGTAACCTCACTCCCTCTCACTCAGCTTCCTCCTCCAGGCATCTCTCTGCTGGCTCCTAGTACTGTTACTGGGTCCCCATGTACTGCAGGAACATGCTGCGGGTTACCTCACTCCCTCTCACTCAGCTTCCTCCTCCAGACATCTCTCTGCTGGCTCCTAGTACTGTTACTGGGACCCCATGTACTGCAGGAACATGCTGCTGGTAACCTCACTCCCTCTCACTCAGCTTCCTCCTCCAGGCATCTCTCTGCTGGCTCCTAGTACTGTTACTGGGTACCCATTTACTGCAGGAACATGCTGCTGGTAACCTCACTCCCTCTCACTCAGCTTCCTCCTCCAGGCATCTCTCTGCTGGCTCCTAGTACTGTTACTGGGTCCCCATGTACTGCAGGAACATGCTGCTGGTAACCTCACTCCCTCTCACTCAGCTTCCTCCTCCAGGCATCTCTCTGCTGGCTCCTAGTACTGTTACTGGGTCCCCATGTACTGCAGGAACATGCTGCGGGTTACCTCACTCCCTCTCACTCAGCTTCCTCCTCCAGACATCTCTCTGCTGGCTCCTAGTACTGTTACTGGGTCCCCATGTACTGCAGGAACATGCTGCTGGTAACCTCACTGCCTCTCACTCAGCTTCCTCCTCCAGGCATCTCTCTGCTGGCTCCTAGTACTGTTACTGGGTCCCCATGTAATGCAGGAACATGCTGCTGGTAACCTCACTCCCTCTCACTCAGCTTCCTCCTCCAGACATCTCTCTGCTGGCTCCTAGTACTGTTACTGGGTCCCCATGTACTGCAGGAACATGCTGCGGGTTACCTCACTCCCTCTCACTCAGCTTCCTCCTCCAGGCATCTCTCTGCTGGCTCCTAGTACTGTTACTGGGTCCCATGTACTGCAGGAACATGCTGCTGGTAACCTCACTCCTCTCACTCAGCTTCCTCCTCCAGACATCTCTCTGCTGTCTCCTAGTACTGTTACTGGGTCCCCATGTACTGCAGGAACATGCTGCGGGTAACCTCACTCCCTCTCACTCAGCTTCCTCCTCCAGGCATCTCTCTGCTGGCTCCTAGTACTGTTACTGGGTCCCCATGTACTGCAGGAACATGCTGCTGGTAACCTCACTCCCTCTCACTCAGCTTCCTCCTCCAGGCATCTCTCTGCTGGCTCCTAGTACTGTTACTGGGTCCCCATGTACTGCAGGAACATGCTGCTGGTAACCTCACTGCCTCTCACTCAGCTTCCTCCTCCAGGCGTCTCTCTGCTGGCTCCTAGTACTGTTACTGGGTCCCCATGTACTGCAGGAACATGCTGCTGGTAACCTCACTGCCTCTCACTCAGCTTCCTCCTCCAGGCATCTCTCTGCTGGCTCCTAGTACTGTTACTGGGTCCCATGTACTGCAGGAACGTGCTGCTGGTAACCTCACTCCGCTCTCACTCAGCTTCCTCCTCCAGGCATCTCTCTGCTGGCTCCTAGTACTGTTACTGGGTCCCCATGTACTGCAGGAACATGCTGCTGGTAACCTCACTCCCTCTCACTCAGCTTCCTCCTCCAGGCATCTCTCTGCTGGCTCCTAGTACTGTTACTGGGTCCCCATGTACTGCAGGAACATGCTGCTGGTAACCTCACTCCCTGTCACTCAGCTTCCTCCTCCAGACATCTCTCTGCTGGCTCCTAGTACTGTTACTGGGTCCCCATGTACTGCAGGAACATGCTGCTGGTAACCTCACTCCCTCTCACTCAGCTTCCTCCTCCAGGCATCTCTCTGCTGGCTCCTAGTACTGTTACTGGGCCCCCATGTACTGCAGGAACATGCTGCTGGTAACCTCACTCCCTCTCACTCAGCTTCCTCCTCCAGGCATCTCTCTGCTGGCTCCTAGTACTGTTACTGGGCCCCCATGTACTGCAGGAACATGCTGCTGGTAACCTCACTCCCTCTCACTCAGCTTCCTCCTCCAGGCATCTCTCTGCTGGCTCCTAGTACTGTTACTGGGTCCCCATGTACTGCAGGAACATGCTGCTGGTAACCTCACTCAGCTTCCTCCTCCAGGCATCTCTCTGCTGGCTCCTAGTACTGTTACTGGGTCCCCATGTACTACAGGAACATGCTGCTGGTAACCTCACTCCGCTCTCACTCAGCTTCCTCCTCCAGACATCTCTCTGCTGGCTCCTAGTACTGTTACTGGGTCCCCATGTACTGCAGGAACATGCTGCTGGTAACCTCACTCCCTCTCACTCAGCTTCCTCCTCCAGGCATCTCTCTGCTGGCTCCTAGTACTGTTACTGGGACCCCATGTAATGCAGGAACATGCTGCTGGTAACCTCACTCCCTCTCACTCAGCTTCCTCCTCCAGGCATCTCTCTGCTGGCTCCTAGTACTGTTACTGGGTCCCCATGTACTGCAGGAACATGCTGCTGGTAACCTCACTCCCTCTCACTCAGCTTCCTCCTCCAGACATCTCTCTGCTGGCTCCTAGTACTGTTACTGGGACCCCATGTAATGCAGGAACATGCTGCTGGTAACCTCACTCCCTCTCACTCAGCTTCCTCCTCCAGGCATCTCTCTGCTGGCTCCTAGTACTGTTACTGGGTCCCCATGTACTGCAGGAACATGCTGCTGGTAACCTCACTCCGCTCTCACTCAGCTTCCTCCTCCAGGCGTCTCTCTGCTGGCTCCTAGTACTGTTACTGGGTCCCCATGTACTGCAGGAACATGCTGCGGGTAACCTCACTCCCTCTCACTCAGCTTCCTCCTCCAGGCGTCTCTCTGCTGGCTCCTAGTACTGTTACTGGGTCCCCATGTACTGCAGGAACATGCTGCTGGTAACCTCACTCCCTCTCACTCAGCTTCCTCCTCCAGGCATCTCTCTGCTGGCTCCTAGTACTGTTACTGGGACCCCATGTACTGCAGGAACATGCTGCTGGTAACCTCACTCCCTCTCACTCAGCTTCCTCCTCCAGGCATCTCTCTGCTGGCTCCTAGTACTGTTACTGGGTCCCCATGTACTGCAGGAACATGCTGCGGGTTACCTCACTCCCTCTCACTCAGCTTCCTCCTCCAGGCACCTCTCTGCTGGCTCCTAGTACTGTTACTGGGTCCCCATGTACTGCAGGAACATGCTGCTGGTAACCTCACTCCTCTCACTCAGCTTCCTCCTCCAGGCATCTCTCTGCTGGCTCCTAGTACTGTTACTGGGTCCCCATGTACTGCAGGAACATGCTGCTGGTAACCTCACTCCGCTCTCACTCAGCTTCCTCCTCCAGACATCTCTCTGCTGGCTCCTAGTACTGTTACTGGGACCCCATGTAATGCAGGAACATGCTGCTGGTAACCTCACTCCCTCTCACTCAGCTTCCTCCTCCAGGCATCTCTCTGCTGGCTCCTAGTACTGTTACTGGGACCCCATGTACTGCAGGAACATGCTGCTGGTAACCTCACTCCTCTCACTCAGCTTCCTCCTCCAGGCATCTCTCTGCTGGCTCCTAGTACTGTTACTGGGTCCCCATGTACTGCAGGAACATGCTGCTGGTAACCTCACTCCCTCTCACTCAGCTTCCTCCTCCAGGCATCTCTCTGCTGGCTCCTAGTACTGTTACTGGGTCCCCATGTACTGCAGGAACATGCTGCTGGTAACCTCACTCCCTCTCACTCAGCTTCCTCCTCCAGGCATCTCTCTGCTGGCTCCTAGTACTGTTACTGGGTCCCCATGTACTGCAGGAACATGCTGCTGGTAACCTCACTCCCTCTCACTCAGCTTCCTCCTCCAGGCATCTCTCTGCTGGCTCCTAGTACTGTTACTGGGACCCCATGTACTGCAGGAACATGCTGCTGGTAACCTCACTCCCTCTCACTCAGCTTCCTCCTCCAGGCATCTCTCTGCTGGCTCCTAGTACTGTTACTGGGTCCCCATGTAATGCAGGAACATGCTGCTGGTAACCTCACTCCCTCTCACTCAGCTTCCTCCTCCAGGCATCTCTCTGCTGGCTCCTAGTACTGTTACTGGGTCCCCATGTAATGCAGGAACATGCTGCTGGTAACCTCACTCCCTCTCACTCAGCTTCCTCCTCCAGGCGTCTCTCTGCTGGCTCCTAGTACTGTTACTGGGTCCCCATGTACTGCAGGAACATGCTGCTGGTAACCTCACTCCCTCTCACTCAGCTTCCTCCTCCAGGCATCTCTCTGCTGGCTCCTAGTACTGTTACTGGGTCCCCATGTACTGCAGGAACATGCTGCTGGTAACCTCACTCCCTCTCACTCAGCTTCCTCCTCCAGGCATCTCTCTGCTGGCTCCTAGTACTGTTACTGGGTCCCCATGTAATGCAGGAACATGCTGCTGGTAACCTCACTCCCTCTCACTCAGCTTCCTCCTCCAGGCGTCTCTCTGCTGGCTCCTAGTACTGTTACTGGGTCCCCATGTACTGCAGGAACATGCTGCTGGTAACCTCACTCCCTCTCACTCAGCTTCCTCCTCCAGGCATCTCTCTGCTGGCTCCTAGTACTGTTACTGGGTCCCCATGTACTGCAGGAACATGCTGCTGGTAACCTCACTCCCTCTCACTCAGCTTCCTCCTCCAGGCATCTCTCTGCTGGCTCCTAGTACTGTTACTGGGTCCCCATGTAATGCAGGAACATGCTGCTGGTAACCTCACTCCCTCTCACTCAGCTTCCTCCTCCAGGCGTCTCTCTGCTGGCTCCTAGTACTGTTACTGGGTCCCCATGTACTGCAGGAACATGCTGCTGGTAACCTCACTCCCTCTCACTCAGCTTCCTCCTCCAGGCATCTCTCTGCTGGCTCCTAGTACTGTTACTGGGTCCCCATGTACTGCAGGAACATGCTGCTGGTAACCTCACTCCCTCTCACTCAGCTTCCTCCTCCAGGCATCTCTCTGCTGGCTCCTAGTACTGTTACTGGGTCCCCATGTAATGCAGGAACATGCTGCTGGTAACCTCACTCCCTCTCACTCAGCTTCCTCCTCCAGGCATCTCTCTGCTGGCTCCTAGTACTGTTACTGGGTCCCATGTACTACAGGAACATGCTGCTGGTAACCTCACTCCCTCTCACTCAGCTTCCTCCTCCAGACATCTCTCTGCTGGCTCCTAGTACTGTTACTGGGTCCCCATGTAATGCAGGAACATGCTGCTGGTAACCTCACTCCCTCTCACTCAGCTTCCTCCTCCAGGCGTCTCTCTGCTGGCTCCTAGTACTGTTACTGGGTCCCCATGTACTGCAGGAACATGCTGCTGGTAACCTCACTCCCTCTCACTCAGCTTCCTCCTCCAGGCATCTCTCTGCTGGCTCCTAGTACTGTTACTGGGTCCCCATGTACTGCAGGAACATGCTGCTGGTAACCTCACTCCCTCTCACTCAGCTTCCTCCTCCAGGCATCTCTCTGCTGGCTCCTAGTACTGTTACTGGGTCCCCATGTAATGCAGGAACATGCTGCTGGTAACCTCACTCCCTCTCACTCAGCTTCCTCCTCCAGGCGTCTCTCTGCTGGCTCCTAGTACTGTTACTGGGTCCCCATGTACTGCAGGAACATGCTGCTGGTAACCTCACTCCCTCTCACTCAGCTTCCTCCTCCAGGCATCTCTCTGCTGGCTCCTAGTACTGTTACTGGGTCCCCATGTACTGCAGGAACATGCTGCTGGTAACCTCACTCCCTCTCACTCAGCTTCCTCCTCCAGGCATCTCTCTGCTGGCTCCTAGTACTGTTACTGGGTCCCCATGTAATGCAGGAACATGCTGCTGGTAACCTCACTCCCTCTCACTCAGCTTCCTCCTCCAGGCATCTCTCTGCTGGCTCCTAGTACTGTTACTGGGTCCCATGTACTACAGGAACATGCTGCTGGTAACCTCACTCCCTCTCACTCAGCTTCCTCCTCCAGACATCTCTCTGCTGGCTCCTAGTACTGTTACTGGGTCCCCATGTACTGCAGGAACATGCTGCGGGTAACCTCACTCCCTCTCACTCAGCTTCCTCCTCCAGGCATCTCTCTGCTGGCTCCTAGTACTGTTACTGGGTCCCCATGTAATGCAGGAACATGCTGCTGGTAACCTCACTCCCTCTCACTCAGCTTCCTCCTCCAGGCATCTCTCTGCTGGCTCCTAGTACTGTTACTGGGTCCCCATGTAATGCAGGAACATGCTGCTGGTAACCTCACTCCCTCTCACTCAGCTTCTTCCTCCAGACATCTCTCTGCTGGCTCCTAGTACTGTTACTGGGTCCCCATGTACTGCAGGAACATGCTGCTGGTAACCTCACTCCCTCTCACTCAGCTTCCTCCTCCAGGCATCTCTCTGCTGGCTCCTAGTACTGTTACTGGGTCCCCATGTACTGCAGGAACATGCTGCTGGTAACCTCACTCCCTCTCACTCAGCTTCCTCCTCCAGACATCTCTCTGCTGGCTCCTAGTACTGTTACTGGGTCCCCATGTACTGCAGGAACATGCTGCTGGTAACCTCACTCCCTCTCACTCAGCTTCCTCCTCCAGGCATCTCTCTGCTGGCTCCTAGTACTGTTACTGGGTCCCCATGTACTGCAGGAACATGCTGCTGGTAACCTCACTCCCTCTCACTCAGCTTCCTCCTCCAGACATCTCTCTGCTGGCTCCTAGTACTGTTACTGGGTCCCCATGTACTGCAGGAACATGCTGCTGGTAACCTCACTCCCTCTCACTCAGCTTCCTCCTCCAGGCATCTCTCTGCTGGCTCCTAGTACTGTTACTGGGTCCCCATGTACTGCAGGAACATGCTGCTGGTAACCTCACTCCCTCTCACTCAGCTTCCTCCTCCAGGCATCTCTCTGCTGGCTCCTAGTACTGTTACTGGGTCCCCAGGTACTGCAGGAACATGCTGCTGGTAACCTCACTCCCTCTCACTCAGCTTCCTCCTCCAGGCATCTCTCTGCTGGCTCCTAGTACTGTTACTGGGACCCCATGTACTGCAGGAACATGCTGCTGGTAACCTCACTCCCTCTCACTCAGCTTCCTCCTCCAGGCATCTCTCTGCTGGCTCCTAGTACTGTTACTGGGTCCCCATGTACTGCAGGAACATGCTGCTGGTAACCTCACTCCCTCTCACTCAGCTTCCTCCTCCAGGCATCTCTCTGCGGGCTCCTAGTACTGTTACTGGGACCCCATGTAATGCAGGAACATGCTGCTGGTAACCTCCCTCCCTCTCACTCAGCTTCCTCCTCCAGGCATCTCTCTGCTGACTCCTAGTACTGTTACTGGGTCCCCATGTACTGCAGGAACATGCTGCTGGTAACCTCACTCCCTCTCACTCAGCTTCCTCCTCCAGGCATCTCTCTGCTGACTCCTAGTACTGTTACTGGGTCCCCATGTACTGCAGGAACATGCTGCTGGTAACCTCACTCCCTCTCACTCAGCTTCCTCCTCCAGGCATCTCTCTGCTGGCTCCTAGTACTGTTACTGGGTCCCCATGTAATGCAGGAACATGCTGCTGGTAACCTCACTCCCTCTCACTCAGCTTCCTCCTCCAGGCATCTCTCTGCTGGCTCCTAGTACTGTTACTGGGTACCCATGTACTGCAGGAACATGCTGCTGGTAACCTCACTCCCTCTCACTCAGCTTCCTCCTCCAGGCATCTCTCTGCTGGCTCCTAGTACTGTTACTGGGTACCCATGTACTGCAGGAACATGCTGCTGGTAACCTCACTCCCTCTCACTTAGCTTCCTCCTCCAGGCATCTCTCTTCTGGCTCCTAGTACTGTTACTGGGACCCCATGTAATGCAGGAACATGCTGCTGGTAACCTCACCCCTCTCACTCAGCTTCCTCCTCCAGGCATCTCTCTGCTGGCTCCTAGTACTGTTACTGGGTCCCCGTGTACTGCAGGAACATGCTGCTGGTAACCTCACTCCCTCTCACTCAGCTTCCTCCTCCAGGCATCTCTCTGCTGGCTCCTAGTACTGTTACTGGGTACCCATGTACTGCAGGAACATGCTGCTGGTAACCTCACTCCCTCTCACTTAGCTTCCTCCTCCAGGCATCTCTCTTCTGGCTCCTAGTACTGTTACTGGGTCCCCATGTAATGCAGGAACATGCTGCTGGTAACCTCACTCCCTCTCACTCAGCTTCCTCCTCCAGGCATCTCTCTGCTGGCTCCTAGTACTGTTACTGGGTCCCCATGTAATGCAGGAACATGCTGCTGGTAACCTCACTCCCTCTCACTCAGCTTCCTCCTCCAGGCATCTCTCTG
Source organism: Ascaphus truei (assembly GCF_040206685.1). Lineage (NCBI taxonomy): Eukaryota > Metazoa > Chordata > Amphibia > Anura > Ascaphidae > Ascaphus > Ascaphus truei. The sequence continues at coordinate 1,205,073 of NW_027453857.1, read as the reverse complement.
CTGGCTCCTAGTACTGTTACTGGGTCCCCATGTACTGCAGGAACATGCTGCTGGTAACCTCACTCCCTCTCACTCAGCTTCCTCCTCCAGACATCTCTCTGCTGGCTCCTAGTACTGTTACTGGGTCCCCATGTAATGCAGGAACATGCTGCTGGTAACCTCACTCCCTCTCACTCAGCTTCCTCCTCCAGGCATCTCTCTGCTGGCTCCTAGTACTGTTACTGGGTCCCCAGGTACTGCAGGAACATGCTGCTGGTAACCTCACTCCCTCTCACTCAGCTTCCTCCTCCAGGCATCTCTCTGCTGGCTCCTAGTACTGTTACTGGGTACCCATGTACTGCAGGAACATGCTGCTGGTAACCTCACTCCCTCTCACTCAGCTTCCTCCTCCAGGCATCTCTCTGCTGGCTCCTAGTACTGTTACTGGGTCCCCATGTACTGCAGGAACATGCTGCTGGTAACCTCACTCCCTCTCACTCAGCTTCCTCCTCCAGGCATCTCTCTGCTGGCTCCTAGTACTGTTACTGGGTCCCCATGTAATGCAGGAACATGCTGCTGGTAACCTCACTCCCTCTCACTCAGCTTCCTCCTCCAGGCATCTCTCTGCTGGCTCCTAGTACTGTTACTGGGCCCCCAGGTACTGCAGGAACATGCTGCTGGTAACCTCACTCCTCTCACTCAGCTTCCTCCTCCAGGCATCTCTCTGCTGGCTCCTAGTACTGTTACTGGGTCCCCATGTACTGCAGGAACATGCTGCTGGTAACCTCACTCCGCTCTCACTCAGCTTCCTCCTCCAGACATCTCTCTGCTGGCTCCTAGTACTGTTACTGGGACCCCATGTACTGCAGGAACATGCTGCTGGTAACCTCACTCCTCTCACTCAGCTTCCTCCTCCAGGCATCTCTCTGCTGGCTACTAGTACTGTTACTGGGTCCCCATGTACTGCAGGAACATGCTGCTGGTAACCTCACTCCCTGTCACTCAGCTTCCTCCTCCAGACATCTCTCTGCGGGCTCCTAGTACTGTTACTGGGTCCCCATGTACTGCAGGAACATGCTGCGGGTAACCTCACTCCCTCTCACTCAGCTTCCTCCTCCAGGCATCTCTCTGCGGGCTCCTAGTACTGTTACTGGGTCCCCATGTACTGCAGGAACATGCTGCTGGTAACCTCACTCCCTCTCACTCAGCTTCCTCCTCCAGGCATCTCTCTGCTGGCTCCTAGTACTGTTACTGGGTTCCCATGTACTGCAGGAACATGCTGCTGGTAACCTCACTCTCTCTCACTCAGCTTCCTCCTCCAGGCGTCTCTCTGCTGACTCCTAGTACTGTTACTGGGACCCCATGTACTGCAGGAACATGCTGCTGGTAACCTCACTCCCTCTCACTCAGCTTCCTCCTCCAGGCATCTCTCTGCTGGCTCCTAGTACTGTTACTGGGTCCCCATGTACTGCAGGAACATGCTGCTGGTAACCTCACTCCCTCTCACTCAGCTTCCTCCTCCAGGCATCTCTCTGCTGGCTCCTAGTACTGTTACTGGGTCCCCATGTAATGCAGGAACATGCTGCTGGTAACCTCACTCCCTCTCACTCAGCTTCCTCCTCCAGGCGTCTCTCTGCTGGCTCCTAGTACTGTTACTGGGTCCCCATGTACTGCAGGAACATGCTGCTGGTAACCTCACTCCCTCTCACTCAGCTTCCTCCTCCAGGCATCTCTCTGCTGGCTCCTAGTACTGTTACTGGGTCCCCACGTACTGCAGGAACATGCTGCTGGTAACCTCACTCCCTCTCACTCAGCTTCCTCCTCCAGGCATCTCTCTGCTGGCTCCTAGTACTGTTACTGGGTCCCCATGTACTGCAGGAACATGCTGCGGGTAACCTCACCCCTCTCACTCAGCTTCCTCCTCCAGGCATCTCTCTGCTGGCTCCTAGTACTGTTACTAGGTCCCCAGGTACTGCAGGAACATGCTGCTGGTAACCTCACTCCCTGTCACTCAGCTTCCTCCTCCAGGCATCTCTCTGCTGGCTCCTAGTACTGTTACTGGGTCCCCATGTACTGCAGGAACATGCTGCTGGTAACCTCACTCCCTCTCACTCAGCTTCCTCCTCCAGGCATCTCTCTGCTGGCTCCTAGTACTGTTACTGGGTACCCATGTACTGCAGGAACATGCTGCTGGTAACCTCACTCCCTCTCACTCAGCTTCCTCCTCCAGGCATCTCTCTGCTGGCTCCTAGTACTGTTACTGGGTCCCCATGTACTGCAGGAACATGCTGCTGGTAACCTCACTCCGCTCTCACTCAGCTTCCTCCTCCAGGCATCTCTCTGCTGGCTCCTAGTACTGTTACTGGGTCCCCATGTACTGCAGGAACATGCTGCTGGTAACCTCACTCCCTCTCACTCAGCTTCCTCCTCCAGGCATCTCTCTGCTGGCTCCTAGTACTGTTACTGGGTCCCCATGTACTGCAGGAACATGCTGCTGGTAACCTCACTCCGCTCTCACTCAGCTTCCTCCTCCAGACATCTCTCTGCTGGCTCCTAGTACTGTTACTGGGTCCCCATGTACTGCAGGAACATGCTGCTGGTAACCTCACTCCCTCTCACTCAGCTTCCTCCTCCAGGCATCTCTCTGCTGGCTCCTAGTACTGTTACTGGGTCCCCATGTACTGCAGGAACATGCTGCTGGTAACCTCACTCCCTCTCACTCAGCTTCCTCCTCCAGGCATCTCTCTGCTGGCTCCTAGTACTGTTACTGGGACCCCATGTAATGCAGGAACATGCTGCTGGTAACCTCACCCCTCTCACTCAGCTTCCTCCTCCAGGCATCTCTCTGCTGGCTCCTAGTACTGTTACTGGGACCCCATGTAATGCAGGAACATGCTGCTGGTAACCTCACTCCCCTCTCACTCAGCTTCCTCCTCCAGGCATCTCTCTGCTGGCTCCTAGTACTGTTACTGGGTCCCCATGTACTGCAGGAACATGCTGCTGGTAACCTCACTCCCTCTCACTCAGCTTCCTCCTCCAGGCGTCTCTCTGCTGGCTCCTAGTACTGTTACTGGGTCCCCATGTACTGCAGGAACATGCTGCTGGTAACCTCACTCCCTCTCACTCAGCTTCCTCCTCCAGACATCTCTCTGCTGGCTCCTAGTACTGTTACTGGGTCCCCATGTACTGCAGGAACATGCTGCTGGTAACCTCACTCCCTCTCACTCAGCTTCCTCCTCCAGGCGTCTCTCTGCTGGCTCCTAGTACTGTTACTGGGTACCCATGTACTGCAGGAACATGCTGCTGGTAACCTCACTCCCTCTCACTCAGCTTCCTCCTCCAGACATCTCTCTGCTGGCTCCTAGTACTGTTACTGGGTCCCCATGTACTGCAGGAACATGCTGCTGGTAACCTCACTCCCTCTCACTCAGCTTCCTCCTCCAGGCATCTCTCTGCTGGCTCCTAGCACTGTTACTGGGTCCCCATGTACTGCAGGAACATGCTGCTGGTAACCTCACTCCGCTCTCACTCAGCTTCCTCCTCCAGGCATCTCTCTGCTGGCTCCTAGTACTGTTACTGGGTCCCCATGTACTGCAGGAACATGCTGCTGGTAACCTCACTCCCTCTCACTCAGCTTCCTCCTCCAGGCATCTCTCTGCTGGCTCCTAGTACTGTTACTGGGTCCCCATGTACTGCAGGAACATGCTGCTGGTAACCTCACTCCCTCTCACTCAGCTTCCTCCTCCAGACATCTCTCTGCTGGCTCCTAGTACTGTTACTGGGTCCCCATGTACTGCAGGAACATGCTGCTGGTAACCTCACTCCGCTCTCACTCAGCTTCCTCCTCCAGGCATCTCTCTGCTGGCTCCTAGTACTGTTACTGGGTCCCCATGTACTGCAGGAACATGCTGCTGATAACCTCACTCCCTCTCACTCAGCTTCCTCCTCCAGGCATCTCTCTGCTGGCTCCTAGTACTGTTACTGGGACCCCATGTACTGCAGGAACATGCTGCTGGTAACCTCACTCCCCCTCACTCAGCTTCCTCCTCCAGGCATCTCTCTGCCGGCTCCTAGTACTGTTACTGGGTCCCCATGTACTGCAGGAACATGCTGCTGGTAACCTCACTCCCTGTCACTCAGCTTCCTCCTCCAGACATCTCTCTGCTGGCTCCTAGTACTGTTACTGGGTCCCCATGTACTGCAGGAACATGCTGCTGGTAACCTCACTCCCCCTCACTCAGCTTCCTCCTCCAGGCATCTCTCTGCCGGCTCCTAGTACTGTTACTGGGTCCCCATGTACTGCAGGAACATGCTGCTGGTAACCTCACTCCCTCTCACTCAGCTTCCTCCTCCAGGCGTCTCTCTGCTGACTCCTAGTACTGTTACTGGGTTCCCATGTACTGCAGGAACATGCTGCTGGTAACCTCACTCCCTCTCACTCAGCTTCCTCCCCCAGACATCTCTCTGCTGGCTCCTAGTACTGTTACTGGGACCCCATGTAATGCAGGAACATGCTGCTGGTAACCTCACTCCCTCTCACTCAGCTTCCTCCTCCAGGCATCTCTCTGCGGGCTCCTAGTACTGTTACTGGGTCCCCATGTACTGCAGGAACATGCTGCTGGTAACCTCACTCCCTCTCACTCAGCTTCCTCCCCCAGGCATCTCTCTGCTGGCTCCTAGTACTGTTACTGGGTCCCCATGTAATGCAGGAACATGCTGCTGGTAACCTCACTCCCTCTCACTCAGCTTCCTCCTCCAGGCATCTCTCTGCTGGCTCCTAGTACTGTTACTGGGTCCCCAGGTACTGCAGGAACATGCTGCTGGTAACCTCACTCCCTCTCACTCAGCTTCCTCCTCCAGGCATCTCTCTGCTGGCTCCTAGTACTGTTACTGGGTCCCCATGTACTGCAGGAACATGCTGCTGGTAACCTCACTCCCTCTCACTCAGCTTCCTCCTCCAGGCATCTCTCTGCTGGCTCCTAGTACTGTTACTGGGTCCCCATGTACTGCAGGAACATGCTGCTGGTAACCTCACTCCCTCTCACTCAGCTTCCTCCTCCAGGCACCTCTCTGCTGGCTCCTAGTACTGTTACTGGGTCCCCATGTACTGCAGGAACATGCTGCTGGTAACCTCACTCCTCTCACTCAGCTTCCTCCTCCAGGCATCTCTCTGCTGGCTCCTAGTACTGTTACTGGGTCCCATGTACTGCAGGAACATGCTGCGGGTAACCTCACTCCCTCTCACTCAGCTTCCTCCTCCAGGCATCTCTCTGCTGGCTCCTAGTACTGTTACTGGGTCCCCATGTAATGCAGGAACATGCTGCTGGTAACCTCACTCCCTCTCACTCAGCTTCTTCCTCCAGGCATCTCTCTGCTGGCTCCTAGTACTGTTACTGGGTCCCCATGTACTGCAGGAACATGCTGCTGGTAACCTCACTCCGCTCTCACTCAGCTTCCTCCTCCAGACATCTCTCTGCTGGCTCCTAGTACTGTTACTGGGTCCCATGTACTGCAGGAACATGCTGCTGGTAACCTCACTCCTCTCACTCAGCTTCCTCCTCCAGGCATCTCTCTGCTGGCTCCTAGTACTGTTACTGGGTCCCCATGTACTGCAGGAACATGCTGCTGGTAACCTCACTCCCTCTCACTCAGCTTCCTCCTCCAGGCATCTCTCTGCGGGCTCCTAGTATTGTTACTGGGTCCCCATGTACTGCAGGAACATGCTGCTGGTAACCTCACTCCCTCTCACTCAGCTTCCTCCTCCAGGCATCTCTCTGCCGGCTCCTAGTACTGTTACTGGGTCCCCATGTACTGCAGGAACATGCTGCTGGTAACCTCACTCCCTCTCACTCAGCTTCCTCCTCCAGGCGTCTCTCTGCTGACTCCTAGTACTGTTACTGGGTCCCTGTGTACTGCAGGAACATGCTGCTGGTAACCTCACTCCCTCTCACTCAGCTTCCTCCTCCAGGCATCTCTCTGCTGGCTCCTAGTACTGTTACTGGGTCCCCATGTACTGCAGGAACATGCTGCGGGTAACCTCACTCCGCTCTCACTCAGCTTCCTCCTCCAGGCATCTCTCTGCTGGCTCCTAGTACTGTTACTGGGTCCCCATGTACTGCAGGAACATGCTGCTGGTAACCTCACTCCCTCTCACTCAGCTTCCTCCTCCAGGCATCTCTCTGCTGGCTCCTAGTACTGTTACTGGGTCCCCATGTACTGCAGGAACATGCTGCTGGTAACCTCACTCCGCTCTCACTCAGCTTCCTCCTCCAGGCATCTCTCTGCTGGCTCCTAGTACTGTTACTGGGTCCCCATGTACTGCAGGAACATGCTGCTGGTAACCTCACTCCCTCTCACTCAGCTTCCTCCTCCAGACATCTCTCTGCTGGCTCCTAGTACTGTTACTGGGTCCCCATGTACTGCAGGAACATGCTGCTGGTAACCTCACTCCCTCTCACTCAGCTTCCTCCTCCAGGCATCTCTCTGCTGGCTCCTAGTACTGTTACTGGGACCCCATGTACTGCAGGAACATGCTGCTGGTAACCTCACTCCCTCTCACTCAGCTTCCTCCTCCAGGCATCTCTCTGCTGGCTCCTACTGCACCGACACACTTTATTCGAGCAAATGCCTGGTTTGTACCTGGCAGAAACCTGGAATCCGCCGCTGCTCACCTCTTGCATGCTTCGTTGCGTTTGCCTTCCCAGCCACGGTTCATGCCTGGCTGACGGGGGCCTGATCTGTTAAATGATAATGAGAATGATTTACTAGGCTGCGATGTTTCGATTGTCCACCAGATGGCATAAACTCATGACTTAAGTAATGTGTGGCCTTTGCAAGTTGTTTCGTTTCCAAAAAAAAGTTACTTTATCCCAGTACAGTATGCTATTGTGTAACTTGTCCTTGAGACTGAAGGAAGAGTTGCAAAAAATGTATCAATTTAGGCTTTACATACAGTAATGTATTAAATAAAGACAAAGATCATTTTCACTTACACTATTCTACAGAGACATGAGTGTTCAAGTGGAGCCCGTGTTCCAAAAACCTGACAGAAGTTATGCTTATTTGATATGGGCCGCTATAAATGCAACAGAGGATAAGATGGCAACAGTTGTTCAAATTTATCAGTATTTTATCGAAAATTATGACTTTTACAGATTTTCGCCAACTCCTCATTTGTGGAAGCATGCAATAAGGAAAAGGTTATGTAGTGACCCCTGTTTTCACCGTATTGAGCCCCAATTTGTTGGAGGGTATTGGTGTGTGTCACAGGGTTTTTCCCGTATCTATGATAATGGAGGCGGCAAAAGGCGAAGGGTCGTGTTAAAACGAAATAAGAAGCGACAGTCCCTGCCAAGCAATGCGCCAGAACCAGAACCAGAACCAGCAGCAGCACCAGCTTATCGTCATGGTCCCGCCGTCGGTGACAACTCTGAGATGGATTTCGCAGCCAGTTTTGATGAAGCTTGCATGTACCTAAGCGATTTCCCGCTGACTACAGGTGGGCTAGTCCCTCTGCAAAATGATGAAAGCTGGACTGGAAGTGGGCCGGCGCCAGCGCAAGCTGAATGGGAAATTTAGTAATACTGTACAGTATGGTGAGTACTGTATTTTTGCCGTATTATTTTGGTGGGGCTGGCTGGGAACTTCTTTAGGGGGCTGACCATTACTGTACATTAAAACTTTTCATTTTGTTTTTCCTCAGAAAAGAAAACGGCTAATGGGGGGATTTCGATGGATTATATTGTACTGTATGCTGATGTTTTCCGGCCATACAGTATACTGTGTAATAAACCCGAATAAATAAAACTATGCATTTATTCTACAGTACATGTTCAGTAAATTACTGCACATACTGGGGGCGAGATGTGTTTGCAGCAGAGAGAGATTTAATAATATTGTACAGTGAGCAGGGGGTTCCCTGAGCCAGAAATTAATGATTAATGCTCAGGGAACCCCCCCCCCCCTGCTCCTGATCAATATTATTAAAAATACGGAAAATGCTGCGTCATTACCATAGCGGATAGCCGCTAAGGCAATGAAGGGGTTAACCCACCGTGCCCGCTTTATTGTGTGTAGTGGGGATGGGTGAGGGGGGTATTTGGCCCTTGGTGTGAGTTTAGGACTTGCGGGAGGGGGGGGGGGGTTGCGGGTGCACTTAACCCCTTCACGATCGTAGCAGTTAATACCGCTACGGTCATGAAGGGGTTAAGCCCTCCCGCTACCCCCCCCCCCCCGCAAGCCCTCCCCAACCATCGTTGGGGCGAATACCCCATTCACCCACCCTCCCGCTACCCACAATAAAAAAATACACACACACAGCAGCCGCCAAAAAATAAATAAATAAATGACAATAAATACATTTGAAATACATTTTTATTGATAGTGTACATGTGCAGGGGGTCTCCGGAGCTGAACCGCGTTGGTTTTAGGTCTGGGGACCCCGTGCCCCCCGAGATACAGGCCCCTTTAGGGGGTGCCGGTAGCCCTCTGCTTGGTTTAAAGGTCCGATCACGTGATCGCGGCCTGTAAACCAAGCAGAGCAGAGGGATACCGGCACCCCCTAAAGGGGCCTGTATCTCGGGGGGCACGGGGTCCCCAGACCTGAAACCTGTGCGCTTCTGCTCTGGAGACCCCCTGCACATGTACAGTATCAATAAAACACATACAATATACAGTATAAATAAACACTCGTTCTTTACCTTAGCGTCTATGCGCTATGGTAAAGAAGCATTATTTTAATAATATTGTAAAGTGAGCAGGGGGTTCCCTGAGCCAGAAATTAATGATTAATGCTCAGGGAACCCCCCCCCCCCCTGCTCCTGATCAATATTATTAAAAATACGGAAAATGCTGCGTCATTACCATAGCGGATAGCCGCTAAGGCAATGAAGGGGTTAACCCACCGTGCCCGCTTTATTGTGTGTAGTGGGGATGGGTGAGGGGGGTATTTGGCCCTTGGTGTGAGTTTAGGACTTGCGGGAGGGGGGGGGGGTTGCGGGTGCACTTAACCCCTTCACGATCGTAGCAGTTAATACCGCTACGGTCATGAAGGGGTTAAGACCTCCCGCTACCCCACCCCCCCCCCCCCGCAAGCCCTCCCCAACCATCGTTGGGGCGAATACCCCATTCACCCACCCTCCCGCTACCCACAATAAAAAAATACACACACACAGCAGCCGCCAAAAAATAAATAAATAAATGACAATAAATACATTTGAAATACATTTTTATTGATAGTGTACATGTGCAGGGGGTCTCCGGAGCTGAACCGCGTTGGTTTTAGGTCTGGGGACCCCGTGCCCCCCGAGATACAGGCCCCTTTAGGGGGTGCCGGTAGCCCTCTGCTTGGTTTAAAGGTCCGATCACGTGATCGCGGCCTGTAAACCAAGCAGAGCAGAGGGATACCGGCACCCCCTAAAGGGGCCTGTATCTCGGGGGGCACGGGGTCCCCAGACCTGAAACCTGTGCGCTTCTGCTCTGGAGACCCCCTGCACATGTACAGTATCAATAAAACACATACAATATACAGTATAAATAAACACTCGTTCTTTACCTTAGCGTCTATGCGCTATGGTAAAGAAGCATTATTTTAATAATATTGTAAAGTGAGCAGGGGGTTCCCTGAGCCAGAAATTAATGATTAATGCTCAGGGAACCCCCCCCCCCCTGCTCCTGATCAATATTATTAAAAATACGGAAAATGCTGCGTCATTACCATAGCGGATAGCCGCTAAGGCAATGAAGGGGTTAACCCACCGTGCCCGCTTTATTGTGTGTAGTGGGGATGGGTGAGGGGGGTATTTGGCCCTTGGTGTGAGTTTAGGACTTGCGGGAGGGGGGGGGGGGTTGCGGGTGCACTTAACCCCTTCACGATCGTAGCAGTTAATACCGCTACGGTCATGAAGGGGAAAAGCCCTCCCGCTACCCCACCCCCCCCCCCCCCCGCAAGCCCTCCCCAACCATCGTTGGGGCGAATACCCCATTCACCCACCCTCCCGCTACCCACAATAAAAAAATACACACACACAGCAGCCGCCAAAAAATAAATAAATAAATGACAATAAATACATTTGAAATACATTTTTATTGATAGT